>NW_006796728.1:1963584-1996634 GCF_000442215.2 Lipotes vexillifer | reverse complement strand
GGGAAAGAATACTGCTGCTGGCATTGGAAATAGAATGAACAATCTGTGATATTTAGCAAATAGAATGAAGAAGAATAAGAACTTATTGCATGTGAGAGGTCAGTGAAAGGGAAAAATCAAGAATGATTCTCAATTATTTGTCTCAAGTGAATAAGCAAGTGAGTGGCTAGTGATTTTATGAAATTAACTAGGGAACTTATTCAGAGGAACAGCTTAAAGGGTTGGACAGGTGATAATGAGTTCAGTAAATATTTGTTGGTATGAATAGACGGAATGAATTAGTGTAGTAATTAAAGATAACATCACTGAAATGAAAGGATGATGGAGAAGTTAATTTTAAATGGAACCAGTTCAAGCAATTATGCCAAGGTTACCTGATAAATTTAAAGCAAAATGATTTAGGTGTCTTAGGTGTCTTCCATTATCTGAGCACCGGGTAGGAAAAATGGGAAGTGTAGACTTATGTGCATGTGAGTGTAGAAATATATCCATCATTCTAAAAATGTCTGAAAATATTTAGAACATCCACATGATTCTGTTTCATATAATAATCTATTATTGTAATTTTAATCAATTAAAAATATTGGCTATTGAGTTTTTTTTTTAAATACCCCGTCTGATATTGTGTTAAAAAAAAAAATTCTAGTCCTCCATAAGCTTGAGCTATACTCTCTTTGGCTCAGTTGCACAAAGTGTGTTTTATTCATTATCTGTTGAAGACTGTATGAAGTCTGGGCTAAAATTGTCCTAAAATTTTTCCTATTTTAATTGGATTGTCCCTGTATTCCAACAGATAAGTAGATACTTGGTTTAGATGATAAAGATAATTTGTCAGGTCTCTTCTAAAATATTTCCTAGTTTTTATTTCCCTGGACATCTTTCAACAGCCAATGGTAACATTCTCGCTGACATACTCGTATCGTCTATCTCCATCCCAAAGGTGATGAGGAGATCTGACAGATAGAGACACATCAGCAACCATGCCAACTGGTTGCCAACTTGGACATATGTACAGAGCAGAGAGCGTGCTAAAGTTCCTTATTCAGAGAGCCAAGAGCCCACTGACATTCACCAATGACTGAAGAATGTGTCAATATCACTACAGCCTATTCAAGTTTGGAGTGAGCCATGTTAAAGGTTCTGGAAAGGAGAGGATGACCACCTGGGTAGGGCACCACTCTGCTATGTATATGTGCCTCATTTGGCATCCATTTTGCACGTCTGCTGCTGGGCTTCCATCTGTCGAATCTCAATGTAATGTCAGAGAAAAAAACTGAAGACTCCATGGCTTCAAAATGCATTTTTCTGCTGGCTGCCTGATGGCTGTCTGGGGACATAAAATTTAGAAAGCAATTCTTGCTGACTGACCTTCTTATATGATATGTATGTTTTAATTTTAACTCTGCAGAATATCTATTTAATCTAATAATAAAAATAATCAGTATATAACTTCAAAAGAGCTTTGCAAATTTAAATATACAAAAGTGGGAGAACATAGCCCATCACTTTATCAAAGACTCAGATCACATATAACGTGGAGTTAAATTTTGAAATATTTTCCCTTTTATCTATTGAATGTGTACCTAGAAAAATATAGTATTAACTGGAATGCAATTTAACTTGTAGTCTATAACTGATCTAATATTAACATTTTATCTAGTATCTAATATTTTTCAGAATAAATAAATCTAGGACTTTGAAAAAATATCTCAATTGTATTTAGTTAAAATTCCCCAAATGCATCTATAATATTAGTACCTTTGACATTTTCTTAGCCATATTTAGTTATATCTCTCACTGAAAGAACTAGTTAATTAAAAGCATATTAATAATTCTGGTCAATTATGTCTTTCTTTTCATTCTTATAATTCAGAAATATTTTATTTTTTCTTTTCCATGTAATTATAGACATTTCACTTTAATTCAGGTGTACTATAGAGTGTTTAAATGTATCTTTTTTGTGTATAAGAGATGGTAATAAATTCAATCATAGCTTGAAAAAAAAATTTTAACTGAAGGGCTTTTGAAGAATGGCAGTGTTTGCACTAGTAATCTTCTCCAGGTAAATATAACTTTATATCTATATCTCTGTCTTCAGAACTTGATTATTACAGAGTTTCAGGCTCTGTAATGCTATAATTATTTTATAATTGAACAGTTGATCTGCTTCCCTAGTTAAATGTGTGTGTGTGTGTGTGTGCATATCAATGCTGACCATGCTTTCTTATTACTAAAAAAAGATATTTTTCAGTATTGTGGTCAACTCACCCTAGGGTGACCCCCAGTTAGTTCCATCCTTGTGCAATTAACTCACCTTGAGTGTAGGTAAAAACTGTGAATGTTTCTAACCAATAGAATTTGGCAAAGGTGATGGAATGTTACTCCCATGATTACCTTACACTATATAAGACTCTTTCTTAGTAGACTGACCTGAACAAGATTCTCCTGCAAGACTTAAAAAATAACAATCAATCCTGTGGTGAACTGATTGTGGAGGAGAGCACCTAACAAGGAGAAGAAGATACACTCTAGGAACTGAGAACAGCTCACACCCAACAACTAGCCAAAAACAAAAAAAGGGGGGGGGACTTCAGTCATACAAGCACATGGAAAAACTTAATTTCTGCAAATGACTTCAATGAGCTTGGCGTTAGATTCCTCCCTACTCAAGCCTTCAGATGAGAACATAGCCTGGCTAATACCTTGATTGCATCCTTGTGAGAACATATGCAGAGGCTCCAGCCCACCTGTGGCTACACCCTTGACTCACATACACTATCAGATAACAAATTTGTATAGTTTTAAGCTGCTAAATTGTGGCAATTTATTCCTAAGCAATAGAAGCCTAATACAGATTTATACACAATTCCCCAGAACTCACATTTCCATAAATAGTGTGGTGTTGTATAAGATATTTGGAGCTACCTTAACAAAGTACCACAAACCAGGTGGCTAAAACAATGGAATTTATTGTCTCATAGTTCTGAAGGCTAAAAATCTGAGATCAAGGTGTCAGCAGGGTTGGTTCCCTCTGAGGGCTATGAGGAAGAATCTGTTCTATATGCCTCTCCTAGCTTCTGGTGGTTTTTAGCAATCTTTGGCATTCCTTGGTTTTTAGAAGCATCACCCCAATCTCTGCCTTCATATTCATATAGTGTTTTCCCTGTGTGCATGTCTGTGTCCAAATTTCCCCTTTTTATAAGGACATCAGTCATATTGGATTAGGACCCATTCAACTCAGCATTATTTCATACTAACTAATTATATCTGCAATTACCATGTTTCTAAATAAGGTCACATTCTGTGGTACTGAGAGTTAGGATTTCAACATATAAATTTTGGGAGGACAAAATTCAACCCATAACAGGTGTTTAGCTTTTACTGTAAAAGGAACTTCTAAGAAAGGAAGAGAACACTGCCATTTTAATTGAACGTGTCATTTCTTTAAAATAATGAGCTCTTCTTTCATCCCTCACTTTGTCTGTCATGGCTAGAAGAGAGTGGGGACAAAAGCTTTCACATATCCATTTCTTTTTAAACATACTTCTTTGAACACTTGGTTTTCACTGTGACAGGAGCATGAAAATACATTACATTAAAAAGTTATGATATCAGTTTCACTCATTAAAATACAGAACAAGTACTTGTATTGGCTTATATAATTTGGTGACCCAAAATACTCAGACTTTGAAGACTTGAAAACTTTGTGAACTACCAATATTTCCTTAGCAGTAACTTATTTTCTATCATATTTTTAGGACAGAAAGTGTGAACATGTATTTGATATCACCTAAGTTTGAAGACATCATCCACTTCCAAATGATGAAGACTTTAAGTAGTTAGTGAAGAGAATCTTGTAGACTATAGAAATAGCTGTTAGCCAATTAAGCATCTTCTACCTGTCAGGTGTTCCAGTAAGCAGTTCACATGTATCACTTCATTACCTTTACAGTGACCACATGAAGAAGATGTTAACATTTCCTTTTCACAAGTGAGGAAACTGAGGAAAAAAAGATAAGCAGTGTTTCCAAAGTCACACAGAGAATGTTAGATCAGATATTTTAATCAAATTTGCCTTCATTTCAAAGAGATATTCTGTTTTGACGTGTCCCAACAATTCAAAATTAACATGTTTCACAAAGTCTGGGTTCAGAATTTCTTGGAGGCATGTATTACCTACCATCACTTCATCATACAGGTAAATACTTATTATCAACAAACACATCATGTCATTCAGAGATTTCTTTAGATGGCACCACTGAACTCAAGGAGAAAACAGGAGTTGACAGGAAAACAGTGTTGTTGTTGTTGTTGTTTTAAATATATATATATTTTAAATTTTTATTTATTTTTGGCTGTGTTGGTCTTAGTTTCTGTGCAAGGGCTTTCTCCAGTTGCAGCAAGCGTGGGCCCCTCTTCGTCGCGGTGCACGGGCCTCTCACTATCGCGGCCTCTCGTGGCGGAGCACAGGCTGCAGACACGCAGGCTCAGTAGTTGTGGCTCACGGGCCCAGATGCTCCACGGCATGTGGGATCCTCCAAGACCAGGGTTCGAACCCGTGTCCCCTGCATCGGCAGGTAGACTCTCAACCACTGCGCCACCAGGGAAGTCCAACAGTGTTGGTTTTATTCATCTTCTTCATCTCTCCTCGGCCAGCATTCCACGCACTCAAATTATTTTTCTGAAGTAGAGCTGGATAAATATTGGACCCAAAAGAGTTTTTAAGTGGTCAGCATGAAGCTAAAATGAAAGTCAGAAGCCTACAATTGTATTTATAGGTTCCTGACTCATATACTTAAGATCTTCTACTCTGATATTCTGTTTTTGTATTTCACACTATTAGCTCCTTCTCCTGTATTATTTTCTGTGTATCATAGATTGTTGCTTGATCTGAGACTTGCACAGTTTTGGTTGTATTTGGGGCCCTCACCTTAAAACATTCCATGAGTTATAAGAGAGAGTCAGCTTACACTTCGAAACTGCAGAAATATCCACACGTTACCAGAAGTTAGTAACTTGGGAAGTGTTTCCACAATTCTGTATCTATAGCTCCGTAATCAAATGATCAGATCTCTTTCCTTCATCATCGCAGCATGACCTGATGAGTAGCAATCTTTGCCTCTCTATTTCCCAGCTTAGGCTATGATTAATTTGATTGGTTTCAAACCCTGTTGTGTCTTTCCTCTGTGCCCTGCCTGAATATTGGCACAATATGATTGCAGTAGGTTGCATTATTTCCACTTTATTTTACATACTTGAACTTCAGGCCACTTAGTCACAACATGTAAATTTCTGTAATATTAAATGCAAGTGAATATTTTATGCCAAGAGCCCTAGCATTCTTTTTTTTGTAAGACTATGTAACTGCTGCTAAATTACCATGAAGCATGTTAACGCAAAGATATCACAAATAACAACATCAAAATACAGGAAATTGAAATGAGTCTTTGGTAATATATTATCCATGTATTTGAGTATATCATGTATCATATCATGTTAATTGTAATATCAATCCTGATCTCCAATGAGCAGAGATAAAAACGGGGTGATTTTCTATGATTACATTTAAATTTAAAAGTTACGTAAATTGAAGAAAGCCTGTTTATTGTAAAAACATTTATTTCGTACCTATTATATGGCAGTTATTCTTGGAACTGCAGGTGAGGAAATGGATGTGATAGTCATAAACCTTACGGTTAAAGAACATAGAGTCTAACTAGTAGACTATTGTTCCGCCTCAAATTTGTCAGTATACTTAGATGTCTTATTTGGTTCTTAAGATTAACATTATTCTCTGTATTTTTTACCACTATCTTAAGATTGCCATTTATTCTGTATATCTTTTTGCCACTATCTAAAGATTACTGATACTTTTTTATTATTTTTAGTCCATGAACAAAACTAATCTAGATCTGGTTTGCACTAGACCTAACATCTAACTGCTGTGTTCTCACAGCTTTAAAATTCATAGACCTTTAGGAAGAAACCCACTCCTTCCAGAAAAGAATGGCTAAAATTGTAACCACAGTAGTGAGAAGAAAGACTCATAACTCAGATTATCTCTATCAATGAAAGAAAATAATCATTTTATTCCTATTCCATAAGCCATGTGTGATTTCAATTCAATAGCACTTAAGAATAGTCTTCTGGATGACTTCCCTGGAAGTCCAGTGGTTAAGACTTCACCTTCCAATGCAGGGGGTGCAGATTAGATCCCTGGTCAGGGAGCCAAGATCCCTCATGCCATGCAACCAAAAAACCAAAACATAAAACAGAAACAGTATTGTAACAAATTCAATAAAGACTTTAAAAAACTGGTCCACATCAAAAAAAAAAAACTTAAAAAAAAATAATATTCTTCTGAGAGCTAGTTACTAGATACACCCTTGCTTTAACACTTTTAAAGAAGTCCTGGTGATGACAGATAGAGATTTGGAAGTATAGCTATATTGTCACCATTTCATTCTGCTTGCTCTCCCACTGCAATTTTTTTCCTCTGCACCTAAGCAGGTGTGTGTGTGTGTGTGTGTGTGTGTGTGTGTGTGTGTGTAGAATAATTAAAAGTTTTCAAAATATACAAATTATATAGTTTTTTTTAATACTTTCTGTCCTATTTATTGGTTTGAATCTTATTTCATAGTTATCTTCTTATATTTTTTCATATTTGTTAAATATGTGATCATTATTTTCTATTATCTCTCTATATAATTTCTTTAAACATTTATATGTAATTAGCAATATAGAAGAATAATAATGATTGAGAATTTATGATTTCAAAGATAAATGTTACCTGGCCATTTACTTTTTTAAATGTACAGTAACTTACAAATAGATGAATTTACATATAATGTGGTAAACTCACTTCAATTTCCATAACTTTAGATATCTCACTCAGATTGTATACTCGCTGTGCAGTAAGATGTTTCTATTTTGAATGTTTTTTTTTTTGACCTTTTTGTAGCTGCAAAATTGTCATCTGAGTCTATTGCAACCAGCTGTAGTAAACAGAAAATACAATAACATTAAATGCAGATGCTCACATTTTACAAAATGAGTGAATGTAATTGATGATGGAACAGTGAACATGATTAACTTAGTACAGAGACTAAACTACAAAGAATAATGATGTTATCCTTCTGTGTCACTCAAAAGTACACAATATATTGACTTGATCATGCCATTACTAGCCATGTAAGTATTACAGTGTTTCTCCTACAAAATACACACAATAGGATGCAATCAGCTCTTATATTCTCAGAAACAATAGGTATAGAGTCCCCATATTATGTTTTGTGTTGACAAAGAGCTATTCTTGTCTGTATCTTGAAATTTAAAATGTTTCCCTTCTTCCTCATTTTTAAACTGAAAAAAAAGTAGATGAAGAATACAATAGCAAATATCAAAATAATTTACTTTTAGCACTAAAAACTGGCCAATAGATTTTCCTTTACTTTTTGCACTGTCACTTAAATTCATTAATTACATGTCTTATGTCACAAATAGAACTAGTAATTTGGAAGCACTATAAATATCATCAACAACAAAGCAATAACTTTTTACCAGTCATAGTGGGGTGTTACATCTTTTTTTATTAGAAAAAAATAAGACAGTTTAAGGCTGCTCTTTAAGAATTGATACTAGTGTGCTTACAAGATCATAACTATAAGCACATCTTAAATTATTTAATTTTTTTAGAAAGAAGATAGACCTTTTTAAGAAAAAGTCTGAAGAAATGTTCCTAAAGCCCACCAAAATGTAATGTGTGACTTCCCCCTGCTGGCTTAGCAGAATAATAAAAAAAAGAAAACCCCTATTAGAATTTCTTAAATTCTGAAACAGTCAAGTCCTATTAATTTAGAGAATCTAGGAGAATTGTCTTTTGGAAGTTATAAAACATCTACCAGTCACAGCAACATTCGTTTATATACCAATGCACAGACCCAGCAGCATGTATACACATTCCCAGCCACCACATCCACTTCCATTTAGATCCCAAAACACATTAACCCCTTAATCCAAGACCATATACAACTTGCATACAAGCACATAACACACACATGCATAACCACAAGCCAAAATCCCTCTTTTCCCTAGTGCTAGTTGGGGTCTTTGCTTTCCTCTCTCTGGAATTCTGCAGTCCTCCCTAGTCCTTGCCAATACGGGCTGGTTTCCAGGTCCCATCCTTTGCCTGTTGTCTGTTGGACCTGGTAGCTGAGTATCTCCCTGGAACCTCATGTGCAACCTGGCAATCATCACCACTAAGAAACTAGTTCAGTATTAAATTATATATTTTAAATTGTTTAATTATTGTTGCATCTTATTAAAATTAAAAATAACCCAATTTGATGAACCAAAAATAATAGATGCATATTTTATATTACTCTGAATAAAATTTGCATATTAATCAACTAATTGCTATGTGTCAAGAAATAACTTTTCCTATTGCCTCTTCTCCCTCTTCCTTGCAGTGGATATAAAATAAAAATGACCCAGATTAGAAATAGAAGATTTTGCATTACACCTAAGAATAAACAGCCCTGAATACACCACAGTTATTTGGGCTTAATTCTTTCTGAAGTCACTGCATATCAATTTATCCTTTCTAGAATTGTTTCAGCAAACTAATTCATATATTTGGCAACTGAATCAAAGGGAGTATCACCAATAAATAAAATTCCCTAAGAAATTATCAAGTGTGTATATTGAGACCAATAAACTAATCAGACCAAGTATGTTCTGTTCTGTGCATGTTAGGTAAAGTGACTAAATAATTAACTAGCAGCTTAGTGACTGGCCTGACCATGATTAAGACTGCATTTTATATCAACCCAAAAGTAAAAATGTACTAGATGGTTACTGTTGCAGCTGAATTGTGTCCCCTAAAAGTTAAGTTGAGGTTCTAAGTCCTGGTACCTATGGTTGTGACCATAGGTCACAGAAATAGATTTGGAAATATATTCTTTGGAAATGAATCAAGTTAAGATACCGTCATACTGAATTACAGTGGGCCCTAAGCCAAATTAATGGTGTCCTTATGAGAAGAGGAGAAGAGACATTGACACATACACAGAGGGGAATGCCATGTGAAGACAGAGGCAGAGATTGGAGTGAGGTGTCTATAAACTAAGGGATGCCGATGCCTGCTGGTAACTGCCAAATGCTAGGAGTAAAGAATGGAAAAGATTCACCCTCAGAATCTTTAGCAGTCAACTTTGCCAACATCTTGTTTTCTGACTCAGGCCTCCAGAACTAGAGGAAATACATTTCTGTTGTTTTAAGTCATTTTTTCTTAAGGTATTTTGTCATAGCAGCCCTAGAAAACTAATAGTTACTTCATGTAACTATTTTTTAGGTTTTTGGAAAAACCTATTATAAGCCAGGTACTAAGTGGGTCTTTGAGCCCACAGCACATAACAAGACCCTGGTTTTTCCCTCCAGGACACTTCAGCAAGTGGATGACAGACGAGTGAACCAACCGTTACAACTAGGCATTAAACTATCTTCAACAGGTGTTATGTGAACATGTAGGAGGAGCCTTATCGTAGTCTTGGGGAGTCAAAGTAATATTCCCAGAGAATATGACATCTCAGCTAAGATCTAAAGAACAAATAAAGTGAGCCAAGAAATATTAGGGGCAAGGTAGAGATGCAAGTGTGCAGAAATGATGAAGTCATTCCAGGCAGAGGCAGTGGCATATAGAAAGACTCAACAGCAAGAAAACAAGCCATATGAAGAGTGAGTTAAATTTCCATAACTCCAAGTCCACTCAGTCAATGCAAAAAATCATATGTATTATTTGTAGCAAACTTTATGAGGAGCTAAGTAAGAGTTCCTTTTCATTACATGTTCTGAGTTTATAAGGTAGTCCCCAGTAACGAGATGTGATCTCTCTTGTAGAATTCCTCAGAATGACATATCCATCAAATGACTGACCCTTTTTACTTTAAGGCATTTTCTGAAATTAAAACTCTAAGTCCACTGTTACTTAAACAAATACTCCTTCACTACTTCTTTGTTATTTCCAAAGTTTTTTTTTGAAAAGTACTTTTAAATTATTTCCACCTTTAAAATGTCCCAAACATCAGAGGCACTTGGTCTATATTATCAACAAATTGTCTAAAAATACTCACACATGTATAATCAGTAAAGAAAGCATTTTCCTTTATAGTCCAAAGTGCAAGAGAGCATCTGAAATCAGTGTAGCTCATAGAAGAATTCAGATGAAAAACACTCTGAATTTTAGAGGTTATATAAGCAGATTATTCAGGATATACTAGTTACTATGGTAACCTCAGTTTTTAATTAGTAGAGTAAATAGTCTCATAAATCTTGAGTAATCTATTGACAAGTTAAGGTTAACCATAGTAGAAGTAAGTTATAAGTATTTTGTTTTAACAAATATAAAAGAGAAAATTAGTGACCAGTATTTTTCAGAAGAAAGGTACAAGCACTTACATGAAGGTTACCTGCCTCAGAGTACTGATTTTGAATCCATGATATTATAAATTTCACAGTAATGTATTACTGAAAACTGCTTACATGCATAAATTGAGATTCTTCCCTTTTTTGGTCATCCAGATGCATACCTGTCCATGTTATCTTCCCATTTCAAAAATAAGTAAATAAAAGAATTTTAATGGGATTGATCCAGGATCCCAATTCAAAAATTTCTATACAACAGTATATCTTTTGATCCAATGATTGTTACTTTTTCAACATAAATATCATGACCATATTCTAGACTCTATACTTAAAATTATACATCCCACCAGAACACTTGCTAAAGTCATATTTAAACATAAACCACTCAGAGAGAGCAGTCATTTGATCCTACATACATGGGAACTGTTAAACCAAAGACTGAACTTTTACATCAACAGTTAAATTGTTTTTGGTTTTTTCTCTCAAGTACTGTGACATGTTTTTTAGGACCTTCTTCATGTGTATGTGTAAGTGTGAATTTGAAATGTCTTCTGCACTCATATATCCAAGAAAGTCTTCTCAAATCAAAAGTTCCCTCTTGCCTAATTGTTTTTCTTTCTACCTATCCACCTTCAAGTAAGTTTTAGTTCTCATTCTTGTTCAAAAGTTTTCAAACATCTCCAGGACTTTATTTAATCTACTTGCAGTATCTTCTGGAACAAAGGAAAAAGCCCGTGTTTAATTCCCTTCTACAATAGCTCACCTTCCTCAAACTTATGACAATTTCAGTGGTAATGTTAAATCCAATAGACAGGGCCATTTACTGGTATTACTGTTTTACAATTACTATATATAAAACACATAATTATTCTAAGTAAGTTAGGGTAGATAATCTTCAGTAACCTTTTAAGGATATCTTACACACACACACACACACACACACACACACACACACACATACACACACACACACCAGGTTTTTTGTCACTGAACTAGAAAATAAAAAAATTCCAGGAATAAACAGGTTGATCTAATTTAAGATCTCAGGAATCCTTTCATTCTCTCAGCACATGCCTTCTTTCTGCTAGCCACAAGCACTTGTTTTTAGACTTTGGATCTCTAAGGGAGAATAAATAGGAAGGAAATGAAATTTGGCTCAAAAAGGATGTTGTCTTAAGTCCAAGGTCCAAATCTAACCCATTTATCATCAGTACTTTGCATGAACAAATCTATTATCTAAACATTCAAAGAATATTTAAACAGATGAAACTAAAAGCAAGTCAGCAATACATTTATGCAACCAAATGAAAACGTAGAAAATGTTAGTAATCATTATATAACCACTACATATCCAATAGCATGCATAAGAGGTATTTCCAATTCTGTTCAGAAAAACAACTATTTAAGGGTTCAGAAGGCCAGATATTTTTGTCCATTTTTCAATGTTAGCTGCTGAGAATCTTCTAAGACATAATACAGTCAGGCAACTCTTCAGTATCTACTTTATACTCTCATAATTATCTTCCTAAATAAGATGGGCTTATTTAGGTTTTCACTTACAGGCTCAGTTTCTGACTCATTACTCTTTCTGAAATACTCATCCCTTAGTATAAGTTACTATTTATTGAACATTTGGTCTGGACCAGGTGCTTTATATAAAGTTTCCCATTATTTGTCAGAGCAGTAAATAGCATTATCATTTTTTATATCTGGGGAAATTGAGACCTAGAGATGTTAAGGTACTTGATTTAGGGTGCATAGCTGTTAAATGTTGAAAGCCAGTTACAACTTAGGTATTTTTGAGCTCAAATCCAAGGCCTGCAGTACCTATGCCAAGGGTTCTCAAATTTTAGTGTGCTTTAGAAGGCTTGTTAACATGTAAATATGAGCCCCACCCCTAGAGTTTCTAATTCAAGGTTTTTGCATTTCTAACAAGTTCTCAGATGAAACTGATGCTGTTGTCCTGGACCACACCTTAAAAACATTTCAGTACACTAAATTACCCTGAACTACTCCCCTCTACACACAATATACTGCAGGGCCATTATTGTATAGCAGTTGTTCTCAATCCCAGTTAAACTTTTGAATCACCTGGGGAAGATTACCAAAACAAGAAAATATGCCCTTACCTGGACCCCATATCAGACATATTACATCAGGATATCTGGGGGTGCTGTCTAGATATGTTATTTTTATTAAGGAGATTCTAATGGACATCTAGGATTGAGAACTACCTTGAAATAGTGAAAGGAGTATGAACTTTGTAATTTAACCACTCTGGGTTCATATTTCAATCCTGTGCACTTCCAAAGCATGTGACCATTAACACTCAGTTTTCTCTTCTGTTAACTGTTAATAGCATTGTAAATATTAAATGAAATATTAAATGAAAATGCATATATGGTGTCTGGTATAAAAGAAATACTTGGTAAGTATTTTGACACTACTAATTTAACTGCAAGAGAAACAGGTCTTATTTGCCTGGCTTATGCCTTACCCCAACTCCCCAACTTTCATCTGGTTAGACTTGGAATAAAGCATGGTTTCCTGACCCAGGGCTAGTGGCCTTGACTGGATATCAGGACTTCTATATTTTGTCTCCCGAATCTCTTCTTTACCAGTATGTCCTAAATTCTAGAGTACAAATGATGACCCTCATATCCACAGTTTTAGCACATCCAACCCACTCTGGTCATTACATCCTCTGAAGGGTCCCAGACTCCAGAAAATGTTAGAACTAAGCCTTCTCTCCTTTGTTCTTACCTGTTTCCCTTCTTGGTTCTTTAGAACAGCACTCTAAAGCTCAACACATAGTACTGTGCTTTGCTCTTGCCAATCTCCATTCGCAGGAAACATCCATACCCCTTGTGGTCCTATGGGTCACTGGTAAGGTTTTAACATTACAGTACGCTAAATTCTATCCTCTCCCCCAACATAGAGTCCCTCTCTTGATTCACCTCTGCAGTGTTCTCTCTGCCTCCCCACATCAACTGCCAGTATCAACAACTCTGGGAATTAAAACTTGGAATATTGTACTCAATGGAAGCTGTGTCCAGAGAGTCAATGTCAGCCTCCTGGATCTGCTTAAGCTTCTTATGCTAGGCTCTGCCTCATTTTAAGGAGAAAGAATTGTCTAAATCCTGACTCGCTTTTTCTCCATCACTCCTGGGTTTCTGGCATCTCAATTAATGATATTAATTGTCCTTTTCCTCATTAAATGGTGGACTTGACAATTGTATAGGCTAGAACTACATAGTATATTGACATACAAAACAAAGTTTTTCAGTAATTTAAATAAATAAAATGCTCCAAACCCTAAATAAACTCAGTCATTTAATCATCATTCATCAAATGCCTGCTATGTGTCAAACATTCTTCTAGCCTATGTGCTGAAGAGACAACAATGAAGAAAACAGCCAAAAAGAAAATTCTTCCTCCCATGGAGCTTATACTTTAGCAGAGGCATACAGATAATAAGAATGAAACATGTAAAATTTATAGAATGTGATAAATACTATACTGAGAAAAAATAAAGTAGAGATAGGGAGAGCAAGAAAGAAGGAATGATCGCTATCTTTTTCTGTAGGACTTTCAAGGAAGTCCTCACTGATAAAGTGACATTTGAGTAAAGATCAGAGAGAAATAAGGAAGAAGCCATGAGGCTGTTTGGGGCTGGAGAGCATCCCAGGCAGAAGCAAAGAGCATGTTTGGCCTAAAGAAGAAGCAAGTTTGGCAGTGAGACCAGTCTTTATTGAACAAGAGAAGGTGTAGTAAAAAAAAGAGTGTAATAAAGTCAGAGAGAGGGTTCAGTTTCAGATCACAGAGCCTTTCAGGAGCAATTTTAAGCATGTTGACTTCTAGTATGACACAGGAAATATGGGAGAGCTCAGTCAGAAAAACGACATGATCTGGACATCGTTAACAGAATCATGCTTGCCACTGTACAAAGAATAGATTACAGGAAGCCAAGTGGGGAAGCTGGGAAATCAGTTAGCAAGTCTTTTCAATAATCCAAATGAGAAGTCACACTGGTTTAGACAGTAGTAATGAAAGTGATAAAAAGTGGTCAACTTCTGAATATATGTTGAAGATAGAGACAACAGAATTTTCTATTAAATTAAACATGTGGTCTAGAGGTCAAGAAGTAAAGGATGACTCCAAGATTTGGGGCCTGAGCACCACCCAGAAAGATGGAGCTGCCATTTATTAAAATGGGAAACACTTGCAGAGAAACAGCTTTAAGGGAGAAGAATCAGGATTTGAAGTTGGATAGATTAAACTGAGATGCCAATTAAGTTACAAAGTAAAAGTTACTGACTAAATGAGATGGTGTTCAAAGTGGAGGTCCCAAGTATAGATATAAATGTGGATGTCTCGTAGGATGCTAGATGAGATCATCTAGGGAGTGGTGATGGAAAAAGGATCCTAGAACTGAGCCCTGAGTCACTCTGGTAGTTGAGGATGGAAGAAAAACAAAGGTTTGTGTTGCCCCAGAAGCCAAGTAAAGAAATGTTCAGGAGGAGGAAATAGCAGATGTTAATAAATGCTACCAATAGGTAAAGTATTGCTCACTGGACTTAGTATCATGGAGGTCACTGGAGGACCTGATAAGTAGTTTTGTCAGAGATGGAGGCAAAAGGCCAAGTTGGAGTGGGTTTACACATTTTATTTTTTTTTAAGATTTTTTTTTTGATGTGGGCTATTGTTTTTTTTAAGTCTTTATTGAATTTGTTACAATATTGCTTCTGCTTTATGTTTTGGTTTTTTGGCCGTGAGGCATGTGGGATCTTAGCTCCCCGACCAGGGACCTGTGCCCGCTGCATTGGAAGGCGAAGTCTTAACCACTGGACCACCAGGGAAGTCCCAATACATATTAAATAAGGTGTATAAACACTCCCAATTTTGTTTTAAATTGAACATTTTCTAAGTAGGTCAGACAACGTTAGGCACTGATATTACGAAGATGAACAAGATCCCTCAAAGAGTTCATAATCTAGAGAAAAGCATTTATAAGTAAACAGTTTTAAAACTCTTCATTAAACATGAAAATAGAGGGATAGACACAGTGCTATAGGAGTGATGACAAGAGAACACCCAGTTCTTTGCTTTCTATTTCTTATTTTCATGAAAGGATTTTCTTTAAAATGTGCTATTTCTAGGCTTCCCTGGTGGCGCAGTGGTTGAGAGTCCGCCTGCCGATGCAGGGGACACGGGTTCGTGCCCCGGTTCGGGAGGATCCCACATGCCGCGGAGAGGCTAGGCCCGTGAGCCATGGCCACTGAACCTGTGCGTCCAGAGCCTGTGCTCCACAATGGGAGAGGCCACAACAGTGAGAGGCCCGCGTACCGAAAAAAAAAAAAAAAAAAACCAAAAAAGTGCTATTTCTGTAGGTGACATAGGACGGCACAGAGTATTCAAATTCAGAACGGCTTCCTATTCTAACACAAATAGTACATCCTCTTCTTATCAACAATTAAGGTTATACAGTTTAGAAAATATTTGCATATTACATCTCACCAGCATTGAACTCAAAATAAAACATAATTTTCTTGGTTACATCTAGTGCCAAACCTAAACCCACTGACAGAAAAAAGATCTGACTCTGGGCAGGCTTTGTCAACCAGCCCCCTCTTTGTCTTGATTGTTTGTTTTTCTGTCAGCAAGCAGAACTTCCCCTTTCAGCCCTTTAAGAGATTTTGAAACTTAAGTGGAACAAGTGTCAGGGATTTTCTGGCAAGTAAGCATCACCTCCAGCAAGGGCATCCCTCAAAATGGATCAGACCCTCCCTCTGTAGGAATTCCTCACTCTTCAACTCTCTAGCTGTATTTCTTGATAGGGGGCCAAGGGGAGTTTAACTGGTAATTTCTCTTTGAATATGAAGCCTATTTAACTAATTACTTGGCTTTTTGATGTTATTTTTAGAAGACTGGTTTTGAGAAAAATTTTCTTAGAGGTTCTTTTCTTTCCATCTACTTTCAGATGTATTTTTAAACTTAGAGCCAAATAAAATAAATCTGATTTGATTCCAAATATTATAATTAAGTGGATAAGCCCATTATATGTGTGTAAAAATTAGACCCTCATTTTATAGAAGGAAATGAAATAACCCTCCATAAATTTTATTAAATTATTTGTGACTGTGAAATAGGAAACAGATTATAAAATGTCAGATGTAAAAATTCTGAACCCTGTATTTAACAGAAGTTGAAGTGAGCTAAATGTCACTTTCTCACAGTCATCTTCCCTGATCATACCTTCAACATTATGTCACTCCTGTTATTCTATAGCAAGCACACTGATTCTTTCCCACATAACCTATATCATAACATAGAATTACTGTGGACTTGCTAAACTTGTTTATTATTTATCTCCTCCTTTAGAATGTAAGCTCCATGAAATCAGGAACGGTATCTTTCTTATTCTTGTAGCTCAAGCACTTTCCCCAACATACTTGGAGGATGTTAAGAACTTAATAAATATTTGTTGAGCAAATGAAAGAATAAATGAATCAACCAATCAACCAACTAAGTGGGCAAGTCTCAGGCTAGAATTACACAACTTCTTAAAACAGTGGCTTTCAATTTTTCTGACATGACATACAGTAAATACATTTTACATTGTCATAATTTATTACTTTGTTTTAATTATTTTTATAAGCTGTATTTAACTGGGATTTGGGAGAAACTTTTTTTAGCCCATTCTCAATTTTTCTCTCAATAGAAGAACTGGATTTGTTATAATTTGTTAAAATTTGTAACAAATGTTACCTTTGTTATATAATGACTTAAACAATCTATTTTTGTTTTTTACTTTTTAATTTTAGTTCATGTTTATTATTTATTTTACATTGTTGTTACTTATTTTTGCCGGTTTGATCAAGTTGCTATGTACTATTCCTTTCCCTCTTGGGAGTGTGGAAGTCCTAGTATACTTTTCCTTCCATTAATGGCTCTCTTCACTCTTCCTGCTCTCACAACCAGACTTCATTCTTCACTGATATTTAAAAATAGAAAAACTATTTTTCTCATCAAGATGCACTGTGTTCTCTTCCAAGACTCCCCATTTCCATCCCCTTCTTCCACAGTACTCCCCATATGAAAGTTTTAAAATACTACACTTCTCCCATTTTCTCCTTCACCCACAGATGAGATACTTGAAGTAAGTAATTTACTTACCTTTCCTAGCCATCCACTACCCTACCCACAACTCTTAGGTGTTGAGATATTCTAAAACTAAAAGTACCAAACATTATCAGAATTCCCTGTGTTATATGTCCCTCCTATCTTAATTATACTTAACTGGCAGTTCATCACACATAGACTGAGTCTAGGTTCATCTATTTAAGCAGCAATTACCCCACAGCATTTTCTTCCAGTTCTATTCAATTTTATTTAACTTAAATGCTGGTCACAACATCCTAAATTGATCACATGACTCACAAAAGGATGTGGCCTTTTGCTTCAGTTTCAGGCCTTACAGAACTCTAGAGAGGAGCGTGCCCTTGGGACTACACATCCACTCACATAAAGAAATCTGATAAAAACACTGGGATCAGCATCATACTTCAGTTCTTCTAGGGTGGTTGGGAACACCTACCAAGATGTCTCTTTGTCTTAGCCCCATTACTGTAATGCCAGATTTATGCCAGAAGGTAACTCTGTATGCTCATTTCTGATATAGACCTCTGTAGACCTCAAAACCCAGCTTCCATCCTTCATTTGGGCTCCATTTATACCTTGCACTTTAGGCTCAGCACAACACACCAACTTTCCCATCTTCAAGCCATTCTATTTTACAGCACAGCTTCCAGCCCTCACCTCTAGATTTACCCTATTCCATATTCATCTATGATCTGCCACTGATTCTCCCTAAATAAGAGAATCATAAAAGATAACGTTTTAAAGAAGTCTTAAAACACAGAAACTTCTAGCTTGATAAATTCTCCTATCTAGTTTGAATAAAATTGGAAAAGGTAGTAAATTTAGAGACCGTATTGAAATTAATCTTTAAATTCTGCCTATTTTCAGTGGTTAAGAGGATACATACAATATCTAAACTGATTTTAAGAATCACTCAATAAGACATCATCTTCAACTACGTGGAAATAACCCAGCTGCCTTTTAATTTTTCAGCAAAAAGTATGCAAATTAGTGGAGTCTCATATGCATAGTCACTTCTGGATCTTGAACCATTTCTCTTCTCTTAAAAAAAAAAATGCGGCGGCTCTGAAAAAATACAGAGCATTAGGATCTTAGGTAATGGTTCTCAACTTTGGCTGTGTAATAAAATCACCCCAGACTAATTAAATACTAATGCTTGGGAGTGTAACCCCACTTAAGTAGTTTAGAAAGTTCCCCTTGTGGTATGCGGCCAAGCATCAGAAACACTGCTCTATGCAGTGAAATCAAAGATACTCAAGAAAATGAAGGATGGTCAGCCTTGAAGGAGAGGGCAGGAGGAAAATAAAACAAAATAAAAATCACCCTGAGATAGAAAGCAGGTGATCATTCAAAGTAGCCTCCTGGCCTAGCTCCTAAGTTTTATTTAAATTCTTAGACACAAGAAACTACCTATAAGAGGAATTCTTTGAGGACCTTTGCCTTATATCACTTAGCAGTTACAGTGGAGGGGGAGTTGACTGAAAGAACTATAATCACTAGAAGAGAGTCTTCTTGTGCTTCTTCAACAGTGGCATGGGTTGCCTGATAGCCCCAGTGAAGAGAATCAGAACAAAAGCAGTTAAATAGATTTTCTCCATAGTCAGGGTCAGAAATATATGGAAGGTCCCTTCCTTTCACAGGCCCCTGTGGCTGCTGGGAGTTGCTGAGATTGCAAAGGGCCAGGTGAGGAGAAGTCAAGCTGCAATCATGAAGCATTTCTATGTAAGTGCATCTAGTAAATAGCCTAAAAAGATCGGAGAAGAAAGGACCTGATTTGTTTTAATTTGTTCTCTCATCATAAATAAAATTTCATTTTCATACATAATTTTGTATTTGTAATTTTGCACTCTCTCCCTCAAAGAGGGCCCTTCAAATTGATTAAGCTGCGGGCCCCACAAAACCTGGATCCAGCAAGGCTGGATCCAGGTTCATGTTGCCTGCTAAATAGTTCATGTTGCCTGCTAAATAAAAATTATACATGAAAGCACAAATTTTAATCAAGTTGCTTTCTTCTCACATACAGTTTATGAAAAGAAAATGTAGATATGTGCCGTCAATGAAAGAATTAATAACACTGAAAATTTCTTATAGGACTCTAAGGGGAAGAGCAGCTTTCTTTATCCTCCAGTCAACTCTTCCATTCAGCAAAATAGTTGGTGTTTTGTTAAAACTGAGGTTTCCAAATGGTACCTGGGATTTCATAAGAATTTTTTTTTCTCCATGACTGTTTATGCTGCAGAAAAGCCATTAAACATTTTGGAATACTTACTAGGAATTTCAAACTTTGCAGCATTAGTTTTCAGACACCTGCTAATACCTAAACAGTGCATCTCAATTACAAGGCACCATCACACATTATCTGATATAATTCCCATATAAGCCCATGAGGCAAGAATCTCAAGCAGTTTTGTCCGGCCCTATAGCCTCCTGCAGGCTGTTGAAGAAAGTGGATCTTGAAACAGGTGAAATGTATTGTCCATAGTTGCTCATAAGGATGGAGCATAAATTGATACCTGGGAACTCTGACTCTAAAGTCAGCATTCTCCCACACAACCTCTCATCTTCTCCCATTTTCCTGTTACCCTCCACTGCCTTTTCCACACTCTTCTCTCTTCTAAGGACTATAGTTCTTTCAATCAGCTCCCCGTCCAGTGTAACTGGTAAGTAATATAAGGCAAAGGTCCTCAAAGAGTTCCTCTGCTAGGTAGTTTCTTGTGTCTAGGAATTTTACTCTATGCAACCCTCTGCCAAAAATCATTCAATTCTTTACTCTTTAAGAAGATGCCAAACTATATATGTTATATGCTTTAAATAGTTTTCCAGAAACCACAAAATGCCCATGGAAATCTGAATGAGCTTTTTTTCATGAACTTGGGACTTAAATTTGGCTCTTCTTATCAATTTAAATGTTTTCAGTTGACTTGTGTGCCTAAAATACCTTGCACACTCTCAGACTGCCTTGTTTGTTTTTTTTTCAGACTGCCTTGTTTTTACTTTATAACATTAACTCACATTTTATCTCAGGAAGGAAAATGATTTATCTCTTGCCCAGCCATGATAAAATTCTGTTTCTGTTGTTGTTTTTTTTAGTAGATCTCTATTGGAGTATAATTGCAAAGAAAGAAGGAAACAACATGTAGCAAACTTTGTAGGGTGATACCAATGTCAACATCACACTAAAAAAGCAGTATTTTCTGTTTTTCAATTTTCAAAATATGCAATTTTTAACTATTTCATTTTTTCACTGTGATTGCTTAGAATAAAATTGACATTTCTTGATATTTCCTTTAAAGTTTATATTCATTTTACCACTCTGAAAATCCTCTTGAACTTTTTTTTTTTTTTTTCTTTTGTGGTACGCAGGCCTCTCACTGTTGCGGCCTCTCCCATTGCGGAGCGCAGGCTCAGCGGCCATGGCTCACGGGCCCAGCCGTTCCGCGACATGTGGGATCTTCCCAGACCGGGGCACGAACCCATGTCCCCTGCATCAGCAGGCGGACTCTCAACCACTGCGCCACCAGGGAAGCCCCCAGTTACATTTTTTTCAGTTACTATTCTCCATGTCCAAAACAGCTTTTGTGCTGCTCTTCTTTCTAACTTCCATGCTTTTCTCCCTACCTTTTTCTCTCCACTTAAAATGGTCTCCTTTCTCTAGCTCTAACTATAAAAGTCCCATCCATTCTTTGAGGTCTACATCAAATGCATATGTTGCAAAATGTCTGCATTGACCTACTCCTCCCCTCGCCACTGTACTGTGAAGTACTTCCCTGACAATTGAGTTCTCAGCCCCTAAATTTCCAGTAGGTTTATTTTCTACCCTCTGGCATGCATGTGACTTACCATGTATATTGATTATTTATTAGATCCTGCTCAGCAAATCCAATAAATATAATATTATAAAAGTAACAGATTAGCATGATGTTGTAAGAAATTGCAGGACAAACAAAATTCCTTCAGATTAGTTTATGACAGAAAACCTGGAAAGTTGACATAGTCCTGAAATTAGAAAATATAGGGATATTGCTATCTCTTCTAGATAAAATTAAACCATCAGGTACAGAGAATAAGGCATCCACTAAGTCCATAGTTGCATACCAGTTGCCAGATACTCTACTGATTTGCTCCAGTAAAGAAAACACAGAGGAGTAACTGAAATTAGAATTGCTGTTGGATGTCTTTACGATAATCCACTGTCATTCCCTAAAACCCATTTACTTCTGTGCAAGCCAGATTGGAAAGTTAACAGGAATGTATCTGTATCTTTGAAGTCCTTTGTGGAGGCACAGACACATGCAATCTTATTTGGAACATGTTTATTTTTGCTTGCTACTTCAGTAGGGAAAGTTCTAGCGAATATATATATTATATATTCGCACTTAGCCTACGATAATAGCCTTCATGCCATTTTACTGGCAAGAAATACAGTTATTTTGACAGCATTTGGCAACTGGGGTTTAATATTGAGATTCGGCCTTTTTCACAGTCAGAACACGGAAATGATACCAGGTATGGTGTTTTTTATTCATTCTTGTTGCATGTGTCTCACTCTGATTTATTCAAATATTAATATCCTAGACTATTCCCTTTTCCAGATAACTTTCAAAACCTATCCCTTAAATCACAACATAGCATGATTTCTCTTTCAATTAGATATGTAGTTGTACAGATACATTAGTCCTTACCTAGTGCATGTATTTTTTTGTTTGGTTTGGTATGGTTTGGTTTTTACTTTCTTCAAAACATAGCATAGCAACCAAGCTTATAAAATAATGATGATAATAATAAAACAATATTTTCAGCTCGTTACTATGAGACAGGCACTCTGCTAAGCACTTCATATATATTATTATCTTATTTACTCTTCAATATAATGCTACAACTAACAATAGTTGATACTCATATAGTATTTCTAAGTGCCAGGCACTGTTACATATATTAACTTATTTAATTCTGACAACAACTTGAAGTCCATGTACACTATTATTATCACTAGTCATATCACTATGAGGACATAATGTATAATAAATATCTGACAGAAAGTTCAAGTAACTTGCCCAAAGTCACTCAACTCCTATCTGGTTGGGTTGAAATTTAAACTGATACAGACTGGATGGATAGAGGGGCAATATTCAAAACCAGTACAGTATACTGACTCTCAATCTAACATCCAGTATTTGTTTTAATGTATTCCTGCTCTTCTACTTACATGACCCTTAATATTTTTCCATAATCATTTTTATATAATAGTTGAATTTAAAATGTGCTGTATTCTAACTGATAATAAGTTCCTTTAGAACATGGCATATGATGTTTTTTTTTGTATTCTCACAATTAACACAATGCCCTTATTATATTTAAAGTACTCAATAATTGAGTTTTTTTAAATTGATTCACCAAATGTGCTCACAGTGGAAAAATACTGCAAGGAGGGGACTGGTGTTGGGATGGATGTTCTTGATTAAAAAAAAATTGCATCATAGGAGCAATCAGCTCTGAAAGTTACCAGGTGTTTAAGGTCAAGCAGTAAATCCCAAATTACCAACAGGAGACTCCCAAAGAGTATTATAGTTTAATAGTTGAGACAATGTAATAGTGTCAATACTTGAACCAGAAAATAACAACCTCATTATTTTTGCCATTATAACCAAGTTAAACTACTCAGAGATCTAACCAAGTGTTTGATCATTAATGATAATTTCTGAAAAAGAAAAATCTATCTTAAGTCTGCCTATCCCAAGGTCCCTATATAACAAGAAAGCAATAGTTGAATGATGATAGATATGACAGAGAATTTGAGTAAAAGACTCAAAAGGCAAGAATTTTAATTAAATATACATGCTCCATAGAATGTTTAATCCAAACTTTCAAGTATGTAAAACTTTTTCCATAATCTTAGAGTTATAATAGTTATTTCTAATCAGATCTGTTACTACTTAACCTTATCATATACACTTATTGCCAGAAATACTATCTGTAAACACTTGATTGCAATCATCACCTACTCTAAAGAACTAAATTAAAGAATGCCTATAGTATGTCAAGCATCTATTATAAATAAGACCTACCAAGGCTAATATGAGGATGAAAAATAGAAGCACTTAAACATCAGCATTGCATTAATCCAAATGAGGTCTTGTGTAATAATAAGCATTAACTTTTTTTTTTTTTTTTTTTTTTTTTTGCGGTACGCGGGCCTCTCACTGCTGTGGCCTCTCCCGTTGCGGAGCACAGGCTCCGGACGCGCAGGCCCAGCGGCCATGGCTCACGGGCCCAGCCGCTCCGCGGTATGTGGGATCTTCCCAGACCCGGGAAGATCCTGTGTAACCCCTGCATGGGCAGGCGGACTCTCAACCACTGTGCCACCAGGGAAGCCCAAGCGTTAACCTTTAAAATGTACTGCTTTTTAAAAGTTCCAACTAAACAACATATTCTTAGCATTGACATTAGCAATTTAAAAGAGATCCAGAGGAACTAGACAGACTTCTATTTTAAGATAGATTACAAGTATGTTAGAAGTGTGTTCTGAATGAACCTCCTACATACAGAATCTTTTTTTTTTTTCGAATACCATCTCAAAACAGAAATAATGCTTTTAATCCTTTGAAGCATAGAAATTTAACTCACAGCTTTTCTAGATACTAATAGGTCACATAACCAATATTATGTTTCGATCAAAATGAAGGAAGCATTGTGTTTTGGGCTCAGCCACTGGCTGCAGAATGAATTAAACAAAATCCTGAAGGTATAAGAGTTTTCTTTTCTCTGGCTGTGGATACAGTTAGCAAGGCATGTGGAGAACCTTGGGTGAAAGGAACAAATAGGTGTTATTCCTATTTCCTGTGTTAGTGCATTTACTAGTGTAGTAAAATGGAAGGACTTTGATTAGGAATCAGTAACCCTCTGTGCTATTTCTGGCTTTACACCTGAACTTGCCCTAATAACAATCTCTCTTAGCATCAGTTCCTTAATATACAAAATAAATGTATTAGTCCCTGATCTGGCTATTTTACAAGTATCACTATTAGGATTAAAAAAAAAAATCAGTAGCATAGATTAAATTTTGCTTTATCTCCCTCACAATTTTCTCCCTCACATTAAGATAATAATAATAATTTTGTGGGTTTTTTTTTTTAAGATTTTTTTTGATGTGGACCATTTTAAAAGTCTTTATTGAATTTGTTACAATATTGCTTCTGTTTTATGTTTTGGTTTTTTGACTGTGAGGCATGTGGGATCTTAGCTCCCCAACCAGGGATCAAACCCACATCCCCTGCATTGGAAGGCAAAGTCTTAACCACTGGACCGCCAGGGAAGTCCCTATTTTTTTATATGTATATATATATATACATACACACACATATATTTTTGTGTATGTATGTACGTATATACATATATACATTTATGTGTATACATACATACTTGTATGCACATATGTAAGTGTGTTTTATGAAGATTTATAAACTGTCATATGCTGCATATTTGTTTCATTTACTCCACAAATATTCATTGGATGCCTTATATAAGCCCGATTCTGTATGAGGCTTTAGCTACACAGTGAATAAAGGCACTGGCTTTAGGAGGTACTAGTTTAGTTAAGTTAGAATGTTTCAACAAACAAATAATAAAGACCAAAATGTTTCAAGGCCTGTGACAGAATTATATATGGCCTAAAGGAAGGCAGAAGGGAAAGAACTAAATTCATCCTTTGATAGGTCCATGCTGGACACAATCCAAGACGTTTGTAAACTGTGGTTATAAGAAGTACCTTGTAATAACACATCTTATCTCTATGGCAAACACACAAAATAGATGTTAGAAACCCGAAGCTCCATTTTACTATAACTCACAATATAATTATTGTATTCTCCTCATTATTTCTTCACTGAACCTAGAAATTTCCTTCATCTTATTTACCTGTGGAATATACTTGTATATATATTTATTTTTCATAATTGGCTAATAACTCCCTAGAACACAGAGACTTTCTTAATCATCAGCAACACCTAGCAGAACGTATGAATAAATGAGTGAATGAATGAATGAATAAGTAAATAATACTTATGAATGTAGAAATGCAAAGATGCAACAAGAAAATTAAGACAAGATGCTCATTATGTAATAATGATGTTGAGTCACTTAAAAAATAATCTCGTAAATTTTCCTCTCATACTTAGTTTTCACTAAATTTGCCTTCGTATCTCCAAAGCACTCTGCTATGTAGTTGGAACACAGAAAGATAGAATACATATTCCTTTCTCTAAAGAAACCATAATTTAGTTATGAAGGTAGAAAACTTCATAAAAATATAGACTCAAGGAGACATATAATTTTCAAATGAGGTCTTAGAAAATTAAATCTAGAAAGGAAAATCTGTATCAAAAAGATACAGGTGAAATTTAAGAATGTGAGCTTTTTGAAATTATAACTTAGAAATTTGTATACAGGATTTTCTAGTTTCACTGTATCCTTAGCTGGGAAAAGTATTTTGCTATCAAAATGGAAGATTCCACTTATCCAGTTTAGAACAGAATGTTAAAAGATAAATGATCTTAGAGACATTAATTCACCAACTATCTGATCTGATGAATTATGTTACCTACAGATGCAATTACTAATCTTACTTTTGTAAATCTCATAGGTATAGGATTCTCAAGATTTTATTAAAAACATATAAGGTAATCAAATGTAATATTAATAACTGGAATATTGTTATTTGATTGTGACTTTCTGCCATTCTAAAAGTTCATATAATGCTAGTAAAAAATGTAGGACTATGAAATTTAAAGTTATGAAACTCTAATCTCCAAATTTACTAACAACTTTAGCAACTTCATATGTCCTAGATCCATAATTTAAATTCTATTATTTCATCAGAATTGTAAACTGAAGGGCTGGCTGCCAATAATGTAACAGAGCCTAGTTAAGATAGTCCTAAAAATGCATGAGAAAATTCATGGATCAAGGAGTAGTCTCAGGTAAACTGTGAAGTTCAAAAAAGTCTGTTGTTCTCTAGCCTCTCCTGTCTTTATATGTTCCTCCCTCCCAGAAAATTCTCCCCTCCAGTGTACTTTGTATTATTTCCCTGTATGAGACAGATATGACTGAGGTAGAAGCAGAAAATATTGGAGCTATGGACACCAAATTGCATAGTCTGGATTTATCCTACAGTCCAGTGGATTTTTAACTGTAGGGTTTTGATACGTTATTGTACTAGTAATTTGTTAATAATAGCAATGAATTGAAGTTACAAACCATTCTTTTTAATAAAAGAAGCTTATCTCTCTATCACCCCTTTCAGTCCCTTGCATTTCAATATGATTTTTTGAATGAGCAGCAAAAAAAGAAAGAAAAAAGTAGAGCAAATAGCTAATGAGACTGAAGCTCAGTGTGCCTGGGTTGATTTGTCCCTCATATGAATGCCATATATCTTGTGTGTTAATCCTGAAAAAAATTGTTGAGAAACACTCCTTTAGAAAACAGAAGACAAACAATTTATTTTAAACAAAGGAGAAATGTTAACAGATTTTTTTAAAATATATAACCTGTCAATATAGTGGAAGGTCCATGAGAAGAGAGCAACATTGAAGTAAGGGATGTAAGGGGACGTAAGGTGGTATTGTCAAAATCTAGTTGAAAGATGAAGGTCTGATCTAGACAGTGTGAATAGAAACAGACTCAAAACTAATTCATCTGCCAGTCATTTTTCTAAGCTCTAGATCAATCCTTAAAATAACTTCAAAAAGAAGAAAATAATGTAAGTTTCATAAATAATTATTTTCACAGACTTTATTTAGTAACTGAAGATTGCTCAGAACTACCTTTTTGAAACTGTTCTTTGCAGCTCAAGCCTTATCTGTCTCTTCACTACTACTGTAATAGTATCCTCTTTTGTCCTAGGCTTTGCTCTGTAAAGCAGAGGATAGAAACTCCGTTTTCTACTGGCAAGGCAGCTAATTAATAGAATCAAAGTGCTATTGCCTAAATTGATTCCAAAAAATTAAATCCATTTAAGTAATTTTTAAAAAGTCAATCTTTGACAGATCATAGCAGAGAAACTTCAGTTTACTTAAGAGTTCACAACCAAAACAATGTGGCTGAACTAGTAAGTATTTAGATTTCCATGAATAGATGTCTCCTTATTGAAGACTCAGATAAATAGACACACTGAAAGCCTTTTTTAAGTGGGCCATCTAGTCAAACTTCTACAGAATGGTTGTATATTTTCTACTTGAGCCATTAGGGTATGACTGCGAGGTCCCCACAATTTACATTTGTCTAATATATATTTTTATTTTCTACAAATTGAAGAAACCTTTAAAAAGTTGCTATGTTTATGCCATGATTTGTCTTTAAATTATTGGTATGACATTGAATAATTGGCCTTCTAGGTACAATTATAAATAAGTGAATTTTTGGCTTAATATCTTTTAGGATAAGGCAAAAGGCCTCAGTGAATTTTTTATTCAACTATTCTCCCTTTGAGTTTAAATATGTATTTTAACTTTAAAGAATAAAGTTGTGTCAAATGGTGATTAATTTGATTACATAGCAAAATAGCAGATATGTTGCATTTTAAATCAGTTGCTTCTTAGCTGTAGTTTCTTTTTAAAAAAATTGACTTTAGGCTTATGATTGTTATCTAGTAAGCACAACACACATGGTAAACTGAAAACAAAACTTTAATTTTGCATCCCACTTTAATTTTTCTTTTCTATTAGGAGTAGTTTTCACCTGATACTAGATGAGACATTTGAAGATCTAATGACCCATTTGTCAGTTTTAGATAATTGAAGGTTCTACAATCAGTTCACACTACAAACACAGTCTTGTTTCAGAAATTACACTGTTCAGTCCCCATTAATCAAAACACCACCCTGTCTTCCCTCTTCAGCCAGGGCCTGGCTGTACACTGGCCATTTCAGGGGTAGAGAGTACAAGGAATGGGTCTTTTTGTCTCACTCATCTCCTCTTTTACTCATCTGTTCCTGTAAATACCACTCCTAAATTAAAGGGAGTAGAGGCAGGGAAGTTCTTACTTGAACATGACCTATCACAAGATAGCACTGCAGGAACTTGTCCTGGCAGATGTTTAAAGCTTTTGAGGACTTTTTGGAGGCTAGACTCCTCTGACTACAACACCTGTTAACTTCTTGTTCAGTAACTTTTCTCCAGATGCCTGCTTCTCTCTCACTCTAATCCTTCAAATATCTACCTAACATGTAGACTATCAGAATCCTGTTGTCTATCTGGAAGTCCTGTTGGACAGAATTTAAAATGTCTCCAGGATGGCATTCCCACTCTTTTCATCAACACCTGGTCTACAAGAAAAGCTCATGAATTTTTTGCCCTTCTATTAGTGAAAATGCAGTTATTCCACAAATGAACCCTCTTCTTTCTCTTGACCCTGCCACCTCAGAGAGTCATGACCTTGCCCTGAAGAATGTCAGGGCACTTGTCAGATAGCAGGCCAAAGAGTCCCCCAAATTATGGGAACATATGTCAAGCTTTCCAAATGCTCCCAATGAAGCCCCCCTTTCTAGGTGTCAGGTAGAGGAGGGATGACTCCCACTCCACACCCTTGGGATGGATGATGAGACTTAAGAGTCCAGTGCCACCTCTTTAAAGAAATCTTGGCACAAATATTCTTCTCTTACTCCACTTTCTTTCTCAATCCTTTCATTTGGAGTACTAATGTCTTCTACCCAGTTATTTTTCTTGGGTTGTGTACATTTTGATCTGCCGTCTCACTTTAGAATTTTATATCTGTGGAATCATGGCACCTCAGATGAAACTTCCAATTTTCATATGTTGTTACATTAATATTGGTCATTTTGATAATAAAACATGCCAGTTAAATTTCTATTAAGTAACAAGTGAAAATATAGATCCTCCTCTTATTATAAAGACAAACTGTTTTACTTCAAATTTCACATGTATTGTAAGTCCTTTTGCAAAGAAATGAGTGCACATTTAAAGTATGCATGCTGCATTTTTATTCAGATTTCAGAAAGATGTATCTTTTGCTCTCTGCTTCTTCTTTCTCCATACAAACCAGCAATCAACATGCAGATACTAGATTTACAGACTCTCTTATGATGACACATCAATAAAGAACCCCATTGAAAACTGCTTGCCTGAAGGAGGAGAATATAAACTTTTTTCCTAATCTCTATAAGGCTTTGCTCCCAGGACCAAGCACTTCTAGTTCAGTGTTAATAGTACTGAATTTTCTTGCTTCTTTTTCATGTCAAAGGCACTCTTCAAATATGTACTTAATTAAGCCTCTCTTTTAACAGAGGTGGTTCTCTTCTCATCCTCTTGCCTCCCTTTCCTATCTGTGTGGAGAGTTCTCTTTGAAGTCAGGCAGGAGACATGTACAAGGATGAAGGAGATGAGAACGAAGCCAAGGGCACTTGTAATGAACTTTTGATGGAAAAGAAGCTTAGATTAAGTCAGCTATTCTAGCTACCGTCTATTTAGAATTCTTATAATAGGAAATACTAAATTACAAAAAGATAATGAGTCAAATTTTGTGTTAGCTTTGAAAGTCTTGCCCTCTAAATACATTTGTGGGCATCCTGTGGATTCCTGAGGATTTAGAACTCTGCAAATTTCCAGTTTTATAGGACTTATTTATTTTGTATTATGCCAGGATGCTTTATGTTTATCTCTTATGATTGCCTTGAAGTTCACAGCTGGAATCTGACTTATTAAAAGGTATCTATTTGTCTGAATACTTCTCCTTGGATTGATTCATAAAGGAAGAATGATGATTTGTAACTATGCATATTATCCGTAACTACACTTTTGGAAATAGGTGTTGATCATTTGAGAAAGTGTTTTCTAACTGCATACAATGCAGAGGCAATTTCAACAGTAAAACTGAATCTAATGTTACTACTATACAGTAGCTGCCAAATAATTCATTTTAATTTCTTATCTCTGGTTATCTCAGTCATTTCCCAGAAAATTATTTTCTTAGATTGCTTATTTAAAAGTTTACAAAAAGATGCAACAAATATACACAACATGAATAACTTAATGGTCATAAGTTTCATAATTATAGTAATTTTTTCTTCATTGTATTCTTGTTCAGGCATGCTGAATCTTCTTTGGGACATTAGATTTCATAGATTGGCTCATGTTGTATTATTGAAAATATAATTTTGATTTTTTCATGCATTGCAGACAGGATATAGAGGTAAAGTAAGAGCCATATTGTATACTTGATTTCCAATTTACCTGAACTTATTAAAAGCAGAGTCATGTTTTCAAAATCCTTAAATTGTTTTCCAGGTCACAGATATTCTACTCAGCAGTGAAATTGTCCTTACTAGTTTTCACAAGATACTGATTACATTTCTTGTGATACTTTAATATGTTTATGCCTGGAAGCACTAAGTTTCAGATTTTTGGAAATTTTTACAGAAAAACAGTTTATGTATATCTAGTATTTTTTCAACAATTCCTAATATTCATCAATCAAGAGGGACCTCAGATTTTCTTCCTTTTGCTAAGTTACTTTCTGTGTTAATTATATTTATGTCTATTAGATTATTCAACCAAACACTAGACCTCTTCAACTTTTTATTATTCATCCATTCCAGCCCTTTTATGTACACTCAGTTAAAAGCAAAGTCACAACAGTTAATAAGTTTTATTAAAGATAATTACATGCTAATGGTACCAGTCAAACCACACAAAATTATACTTAATGGCAACTGAATTTTGCATTAAAAATAATATTAAAAATGTGGAATCTGAAAAATAATACAAATGACTCTATATACAAAATGGAAACAGAACAAACTTAGGTTACCAAAAGGGACAGGGAGGGGAAGAAGGACAAATTAGGAGTATGGGATTAACAAATACAAACTATTATACATAAAATAGGTAAGGAACAAAGATTTATTGTATAGTACAGGGAATTATACACAGTATCTTGTCATATACTATAATGGAATATAGTTTGCAAACCAAAAGCCGAATCACTATGCTGCACACCTGAAATTAACACAATATTGTAAATCAACTATACTTCAGTTAAAAAATAATAATATAAAACATGGAATAATCTCTTATGCTAAACAAGAGTCCTTGTTTGAATCCATTTTGGATGATAACCCCCTTTGCCAGCAATTATGAAATCTGCATACCTGATTCATATAGCATTTAATATCAAACCAAATGAAGATAAAGGTGAACATATCATCTATAATATGATGCACCTATAAGAAAGATAAAACTAGACGTACTGATTTTTATTTTCAAAAGTGAAGTGTCAGCATCTAAAATAATGAGCTATATAGTTCAGTTTCATAGTGGACTAGGGTGAGCTACAACTGTTGTAACTGATCTGTGTAATAAAAATCTTCCAAAATATAGAGGCTTAAAAATACAAATTTAATTTTCTCTTATGTAACAGATCCAGATAATCAGGCAGTTGTGCCCTACAAAGTCATTCAGAGACTTAAGTCCATTACATTGTGATTCTACCATCACTTAAATTGTTGTTCTCATTTTTATAGCTATAGCTTAATCACAGAAGACCATGCTGTAGCTCATGGGAAAGGGAAAATATATAGAATTCACATGCCCAATATTTTAAGACCCATAGCTGGTGGAAGTGTCACTTTCACTTCTGGTCACATTGCATTAGTGAAAACGTAGCCTAAGGACAATATCTAGCTATAAAGCAGTGTGAGAAATATGGTTTCTAACTGGGCAGACACATGCCCATCAACAAATTTACTATGGAAGAACAGGAAAATGTATTTTGCTAGGCAGCCAGATATTTCTACCATCAGGCAAAGAGAACATGAGGATTGTGATCCATGAAGAAAGTATATGGGATGGTTGCTAAGGATATGATGAAATAAGGAACAACAACAACAACAACAACAACAAAAATCAAGAATAAGGTTTCAGAAATATAATGCACTGTTGATGCCAAGTTTACATTTAGTTTATATCAAAATTGAAATGGTTACTTATGCAGTAGAAAACTACTAAAAGCCTTTTTAAAACTACATCATGGAGGGGGCGGTGGAAAGATGGCGAAGGAGTAAGACGCAGAGATCACCTTCCTCCCCACAAATACACCAGAAATACATCTACATGTGGAACAACTCCTACAGAACACCTACTGAATGCTGGCAGAAGACCTCAGACCTCCCAAAAGGCAAGAAACTCCCCACGTATCTGGGTAGGGCAAAAGAAAACATTAATTAAAAACAGAGACAATAGAATAGGGACGACACCTGCACCAGTGGGAGGGAGCTGTGAAGGAGGAAAGGTCTCCACACACTAGGAAGCCCCTTCGCGGGCAGAGACTGCGTGAGGCGGAGCGGGGAGCTTCGAAGCCGCGGAGGACAGCACAGCAACAGGGGTGCGGAGGGCAAAGCGGAGAGATTCCCGCACAGAGGATCGGTGCCGACCGGCACTCACCAGCCCGAGAGGCTTGT
>NW_006796728.1:1904688-1957975 GCF_000442215.2 Lipotes vexillifer | reverse complement strand
GGCCGCGTGACCGCAAAAAAAAAAAAAAAGAAGAAGAAAGGGCTCAAAAGAAACTAACTGTTGACATCTTGATCTCAAACTTCTAGCCTTCAGAATTGTGACAAAATAAATTTCTGTTGTTTAAACCACCCATTCTGTGGTGTTTTCTTGTGGCAGTCCTAAGAAACTAACACACCCATTATATTGGGTTCCTTGTTACCCATTATCAATAATCTCTATACTTACTTCCATCACTATAGTTTGTTGCTTGTTCTATCTTCATAGAAATATGATCATACACTGTGTGTGTGTGTGTGTGTGTGTGTGTGTGTGTGTCTTCTTGTGCTCACGATTATGTTTGTGAGATTCATCACTTTCTTTGCTATAAAAATACAGTTGATCCTTGAACAACACAGGTTTGAACTCCATGAGTCCACTTACATGTAGATTTTTTTCATGAGTCCACTTACATGTAGATTTTTTTCAACAAATACATTCTACAGTACTACACGATCCAGGGTTGGTTGAATCCATGGATGCTGAACTGCGGATACCAAGGGCTGACTATAAAGTTATATGCACATTTTTGACTGTGCAGAAGTTCAGCATCCCTAATCCCCATGTTGTTAAGGTTAAACTGTATTCTACTGAGTATTAACCCATTCTACTGTTTGTTAACTTTTGGGTTGTTTCCAATCTGAACTTGTTATGAATAATACTACTACAAAATTCTTGAACACATCTCTTGGTGTTTATGTGCATATGTTTCTGTTGGGTATGTATCAAAGAGTAGAACTGCTGGGTTATAGGGTATGTATACATTCAATTTTGGTAGATAATGTCAAATAGTGGGAGGGAGGGAGACAAAGAGGGAAGAGATATGGGAACATATGTATATGTATAACTGATTCACTCTGTTATAAAGCAGAAACTAACACACCATTGTAAAGCAATTATACCCCAATAAAGATGTTAAAAAAAAAAAAAAACTACATCATAGAATCGAATTGAGAAACCCTGACACAATATCATGTACAAAAGCATTTTTGTTTGTTCTGTACAAAGGAGGTGCAAGGCAAGCCATGGAAAAGTCAATTCCCATATGTGAAGTGTGTTCCTTCGTAAATACCAGGTCATGAACTGTCATAGTTTAAGTCTGCTTCTAAATATATCTTTCTGCTACTCTACCAATTCAGTGACTCCTGATCTTTGAAATAATGTAGCTGCCTAGCAGCATCTTCTGACTTTGCGATCCTCTCTCTGCTCTCACAAAGTAAAATATACATAAAATTTTAAGTGAAATAAAATATTTAGTGAGTTTTTTTTTGGTTATTTATCTGTAATTTTTAAATGTTATTTGAACCCATCAGTAAGTACTAGATGATTTATGTATTTCTTCTACAAATATTTGCTAGCCTACCACCTGCAAAGGCTGTTCTGGGCACAGAGGATAAAAAAATAAATGACAGGAATCCTGCCTTTACTGAAGTCATGGTCACAGTCTTTTTAATGAGGAAAGCAAGGTTTACCTGTGCCAACATGCCTATTGAAGGAAGGAGAAATTCACCAAAAAATTTTAAGCTAACTTTATTTATTTATTTATTTATTTGTTTATTTGTTTATTTATTTATTTTGGCTGCGTCAGGTCTTAGTTCCGGCACGCGGGATCTTCTGTTGCAGCACGCAGGCTGCTCGTTGCTGTGCATGGGCTTCTCTCTAGTTGTGGTGCACAGGCTCTAGAGCACATGGGCTCTGTAGTTGCAGCATGTGGGCTGCCTAGTTGTGGCATGCGGGCTTAGTTGCCCCGTGGCATGTGAGATCTCAGTTCCCTGACCAGGGATCAAACCAGCGTCCCCTACATTATAAGATGGATTCTTAACCACTGGACCATCAGGGAAGTCCCTAACTTTATTTTTTTAATTAAGTAAATAGTCTCTATTTTGTAATCCAAATATATCATGTTTAAACATCTAAAATTAGATTTCTTTCTATTGACCATTTCTATTTTTTATTTGACTAGAATAAAATTTAAAACATATCTGTATTATTTTAGTTTCTATTATGAATAGTAAGCTTAAAACTGCACATGGTATGCATGTTAGCTATTATCAGCATGGCAACTAGAATATGCCTCTGTGGCAGATGGATAAGAAATAAAGCAGAGTGTCAATGTACACTAAAAGTTTATGATTTCATTGTGAAAACTTACAATTCTTCATATTGGAAAATATAGTAAGTCATAGTAGAGAAGTTCATCTTAAAGTTTAAAAAGTCAAACCCCTTCTTAACTTGAAAAAAATTCTAGTGGCATTTAAACTGTTATCAAAAGAAATTTTTTAAAAAGACGAATCAGTTTAGAGAAGTTTTTTGGAGACCTGGACTTTAAACAGTAGTCCATGTTAAATATCTGTAACATATTTTGGTGACTATTGTATTGTTAATTATCTGGAGAGATACTCCTATAGACATCCATTTAAAGCTTAAAATCCTTCATATGTCAGACACATGTCTTTTCTTATCTTTCCCCTCAATGTCTTGGTTCTAGATATTCGTGATAGAATAATTTTGAGTTCAGCCCAAAACCACCACAAATAAGTTCACTATGACATCACAGGTTAAATCAGAAACACATAACTAGCATGCCTGCTAGTGTTGAAATTTTCTCTAAAGAAAGATAAGATAGGATGAACTTGCTCCATTTTGTTCCAAAATAATTGTTGAGGGTAATAAGGGAAAAAAAAAGTGATTTTCAAACTAATAACATATTGAAATGCTATAGTTAGAGGAACTAATTCTGCTGTCCCTGAGAAAATTGTGAAACCTGGGGGAACAGCCTAAAGAGAAATTTTTGTTATTAACAGGAAGGGAGTGAAGGCTTTAAAGTTCCACTTAAGCTTCCTCTATGAGAAGTGCCTGTCTAAATACGGAAACCACATAAAAACAGATGTCTTGAAATCATCCAGCCAATTTGGTCATATAAATGTATATGAATCCAGGCTTCCCTGGTGGCGCAGTGGTTGAGAGTCCGCCTGCCGATGCAGGGTACATGGGTTCGTGCCCCGGTCCGGGAAGATCCCACATGCCACGCAACGGGAGAGGCCACAACAGTGAGAGGCCCGCGTACCGCAAAAAAAAAAAAAAAAGTGTATGAATCCTTCTCTGTCACAAAGACCATCAGTGTAAACAACTAGTAGTTTACAGACTATATAATCCATTTCCACTTGGAAAAAAGCTCCCTTGGCTATTTTCAGACACTTTCTTATATAAGGTAATAAAATATACCCTATTAAATAAGTTAACACACCTACCAAAATGCTTTTTTATTTCTATGGAGAAAATTAAATACCCTGAAGTTTGTGACTAAGAATCTCGTGTTTCCTAAAGAATCTTTTTTTTTTTCTCTAAAGTATCTTTATCTTTTCCCACTTCTAAGTATTGTTTTTCTCATTCCCACTTCCCCACCCCTCCCTCAACAGTTAAGACTAAAAACCTGAAGCACTTTTTTTATTCTGGCCTGCATCTTAGAAGACTATTTCTTTGCACTAAGCTGATAGTTAAAAGTTTTCAAATATTTTCTGGTTGGCGTACTAGGTGATTAGTCCATCGAAATGTGTTTCCGTAGCCTTCTTTTGTAGTTCTCTATTGCTATGCATCTTTTTTTTTTATGTTTGCCAGAATTGAACTATATTTACCATCTGCTGTTTCAGGCTCTCAACTGATCTGAAACCTTTGAATTTTGTTAAATCATTCCTCATTATTGCTTTTTTAGTAGTATCTATAAAGTCTATCTATTTCCCTCCTATTTCCTTATCTCTATCATTTACATACTCTAGTCACTGAGATACTAAGATACTATTCAACCAGTTTCAAATGCAAAATCCTCAGCCAAGCTGTAGCTGATCTATTTTGAAGTAAGCTTTCTCCATCATTTTGCCTCTATTCCATGCTTTTTATTTAGTTTATTCACAACATGTTGATGTGAAGTCCTTCAATATTTTGATAGTTTAGTGTATTAAATCCTTTGAATTGAAATCCTTTGAATTTGTTTTAGCTATTGTCTTAGAACCACTTTTCTTCCATTACATAAAAATTTTACTTTCCATGTCTTTTCATTATTGTTTTAGGTTTCCCTATCTCATTTTTTTTAATAGCTTCAATATTTGGTAGAAATAAAGGTTTTTTGTTTGTTTGTTTGTTTTTAAAGTAATGGGCATGATATTGTCCTGAAAAGAGACAGAAAAGGAGAAAGCTATCCTGGTTGGGGGGCTAGCCAACAACACTTTTTTTTTTCTTCCTTGCTTTTATCTCAGTAAACACAAAGATGTAGAACCTTTTTAGCAACTTGGTGCCCACAGGCAATCATAGGTGTAAAGCTTCACAAAAGGTACTAGGTGAGGGCTTCCCTGGTGGCGCAGTGGTTGAGAGTCCGCCTGCCGATGCAGGGGACACGGGTTCGTGCCCCGGTCCGGGAGGATCCCACATGCCGCGGAGCGGCTGGGCCAGTGAGCCATGGCCGCTGAGCCTGTGCATCCGGAGCCTGTGCTCCGCAGCGGGAGAGGCCACAACAGTGAGAGGCCTGCGTACCGCAAAAAAAAAACAAAAACAAACAAACAAAAAAAAGGTACTAGGTGGAAGGAAAGAGTAACACACCTTGTGATAACACACCCAGTGATATCCTAGGTAATACAATCCACTTCCATTTACAAAGGCTTTTGTTCTAATCATTCATTTGCTCCTTTGTTCTTTAATTCATATATTTGTAACTCTTTCAGTTATTAATTACTGCATAACAAACTACTTCAAAAGTTGCTGGCTTAAAACAGTAACAATTTCTTATTTCTCACAATTCGGTGAATTGACAGGTCAACCAGGCTGTTTTTCAGCTCCACCTGCCTGGGGTCACTCATGAAGCTGCATTCTGCCAGGGGCTTTGCTGGGGCTGGAATCTCCAAGATAACTCCATTTGCATAGTTGCTGGGCTGACTAGAACAGCTAGGAATTACTGAGCTTCTCTCTTCAACAGAGTAAAACCATAGTATCTTACATAATGGTTCAGGGCTCTAAGAACTCAACGTAGAAGATGCCAGGCCCATGAAGCGCTGGGTCCAAAACTGGCACAGAATCACTTCCTCTGTATTCTATTGACTGAAGGAGGTCACAAGGTCAGCCCCGATCCAAGAATGATCACTATTTTTTTAATCATTCTTTCTTTCTTCTTCTTTCTTTCTTTCTTTCTTTTTATTTTATTTTTGGCTGCATTGGGTCTTCGTTGCTGTGCGTGGGTTTTCTCTAGTTGTGGCAAGCAGGGGCTACTCTTTGTTGCGGTGCACGGGCTTCTTATTGTGGTGGCTTCTCTTGTTGTGGAGCACGGGCTCTAGGCACATGGGCTTCAGTAGTTGTGACACACAGGCTTAGTTGCTCCATGGCATGTGGGATCTTCCCAGACCAGGGCTCGAACCCATGACCCTGCATTGGCAGGCGGATTCTTAACCAATGTGCCACCAGGGAAGCCCTGATCTCTATTTCTTAATGAGAGCAACAGCATGTCTAGGCTTGGGAGAAATTGTTTCCTGTCCAAAATTTCCATTTCTCCCATGTGCAAAATGCACTCATCTCCAAATAAGAACCCCAAAGTTTTATCCAATCATGGCATCAGGCTCTGGACCAAAGTGCAACATCTCATCATTTAACTTAGGCCCAGATGCGCATTGAGACTCGTCGGATGCAACTTCTTTTTAACCTAAAAAACTTGGAACTTAAAGATACAAGTTATCTGACCTTGCATAATCAACATTCAATTATGAGATGGGGAGAAAACAGCCACAATAGACACTACTGTTAAGGGAAGAGGAGACAATGAATCAATTCTGCTCTCCCAATGGAACAATCCATTGATCTCAGCTGGGTTCATTCCCCGGGGGCTTGGCAACTCCCTTTCACATATAAAAAAATTGCCCATATTTTCATATGAGAAGTTCTCTCAGCCTGCTTCTTTCCTATAGAAATTTGGAGCCCATTGGCTCTTTTTCATTTTGAACTGTCTTTCCTTTTGGGTCTGACTTCATTGTATGTATGTTTTCTAGTAAAATTCACTTAAAAACTTTGTCAATTTTCTATAAATATTTTTAAGTCTCACTCCTTGCCCCCAAAGTTTTATGATTCGGGTTTTTGTTATGGTAGCACCTAATCCCATATACTAATTTCTGTATCACTCAGCATTCAGTAAGAGAAGCAGAACAATTATAGACATGGGATAAAGAATTTATTATAGGAATTAGACCTCACACAAATGTGGGGAATACTGGGGTAGTGAAGACCCCAAAGAGAAAGTTGGGGGATCAAAAGAATCACCAACTGATTGATTTGAGAGTCCAGGCACATGGTCTCTCATGAAACAAGACCATGAAAAAGTAGTTAGTAGAGAAGTCTATGAGAAGCTCTTGTTTTTCTGAGTACACATCCAAGAAACTGATGAGGTTACTGAAGTTGCTATTGGTCAGCAGGGTCAACAGTCAGGAAGAAGAGCTGGAAAGTGTAGGAGAGAGAGGACAACTTGGGATGTGCCAATACCTCTGTGACTATCTGTCCCCACAACTCACCATGACAAACTGGGGGAGAACAATGCCTGCTACTTCACTTCCACCTCCCAAATTTCATAAAAGTTTCTTTTTTGGCCAGCTCTAACCTGGTACAGGAAAGGTTTCTAAGGAATGGCATTCCCAAACTAAGTAAGTTGACAACATCCCATACAGGAAGGAAGAATAAGCATTTCTTCCAAAAATTATAGTGATTCCAGAAGGAGCTGACTGACATTTCCATGATAAACCAACATGTGAACAATTTTATATCTTGACATTTCTACATTTCAGAAAGATCACTGAGAAGTCCTGTAGAGCAGTGGCTCAGAGCTCAGATTTTAGAGTAAGATAGTCTGAATTTTAATCCCAGACTTGTCACTCACTAGTAATATGGCCATGGGAAAGTTACTTCTCTACATTTCTCACCTAAAACATGGGAATAATAACTGTATTCATGTTGTAAAAGACGTGTCTAAAGTAATTAACACAATACTGGAACAGATCAGGTAATTGATTCTTTTTAGTTGGCATTATTATCCTTGATATCATAAAATGTCTTAATTTTCTTAAAGCACATTAAGATTTTAAGTGTTTATCATCAATTACCATGGAAACTACAGGCTTAAAAGAATGGATATTTCCAAATATGAATGGCTTTGCCATTTGTGATGGTTAATTTAGTTTGTCACCTTGACTAACCAAGGGGCGCCCAGATCAAACATTATTTCTGGGTGTGTCGGTGAGGGTGTTTCCAGATGACATTAGCATTTGAACCAGGGAACTCAGTAGATTGCCCTCCCCAGTGTGTGTGGGCATCATCAATCTACTGAGGGTCTGAACAGAACAAAAGGCAGAGGACGGAGGAATTCATCCCTTTTTCCTGCCTTGCTGCTTGAGCTGGAACATGTTAAGTCATCTTCCCCTGCCCTTAGACTGGGATTTACACCATTGGCTCTCTTGGTTTTCAGGTCTTCTGACTCGTACTAAATTACACCACTGGCTTTCTTGGGTCTTCAGCTTACAATTTGTGGGATTTTTCAGATTCCATAATTGCTCTCTCTCTCTCTCTCTCTCTCTCTCTCTCTCTCTCTCTCTCTCTCTCTCCCTCTCTCTCTCCCCCTCCTATTGGTTCTGTTTCTCTGGAGATCCCTAATATGTCATTTGAACCCTTACCTTGATTGTTGACTCTTGCTGCACAATTAGATCAGTTCTAGTTTGCACCTGCCTCCCAAACAAATTCCCTCCCCAAAGCCTATAAAACAGTACAGTGCAACCACTGAGCATGTACACATAGATTTGCATGCAATCCTGCTAACTGTATGAACCTTAACAATTCACTTGATCACATGTAAGATCAATTTCCTCATTTATAAAACAGGAAAAAATAAAATGTTTGGCTTTCATGATTAACTGAGATGATATTTATATCATATATCTGGTTCATAGGCCCTCAATAAATACTTAATTATGAAATCTCTCACCCTCCTGATACTTAGGTAAAGGCCTGAGATCCTATAAGCATCAACATAAATATTTCTGCAAAAATATTTTCTGATATAATTCATACCCAAATTTGACATTTGCTACCAGGTCTGCTTTGATGATTGTAGAATCCTAAACACTGAATCCTCAGGCTTTGAACCAAGGCATTAGCTGATCCTCCTCTGCCTCCATGCAGACAGGTCTAAAGGGACAACCCATCTCCAGAGCTTCCATGAGGCTCGCTGAGGCCTTTGTTTTGATTGTCTCTCAGTTCAGCTTCTTCTTCCCAGTGCTTCATTTGCTCTCCGATACCTATTTATCTAGAAAACATTCCCCAGTAAACTTCCTCTACAAGTTCCGCATTTCAAAGTCTGTTTCCTAGATAAACCAGCCTGTGTCCGATGTTATAAATGGGGAGTGGTGGTGGAGGAGAGAGTAGGAGTTGGGGAGTCTTCCAAGGTCAGATCTGTTAAATAGGTATTTATAAAACTTCTAAGAAAATACTCAAGAGAGAGATAAAGCAGGCAGCATTTACAAAATAGTTTGCTTGGAATAATGCTTAGACTAGAATGCCCTATAGTAGAAATAGGTGTAATTAATAACATAGAAATTGAAGTGAAAATAAGTTTTAATACTCTACTTCCTTTCTTTCTATGTCCATATCTACAAACCCTGCTGTCCTAATTCACTTCTGCATCATCTTGGACCAAGATTGAAACTGGCAGTGGCACTTCAGGGCAGAGACAACCAACCTCAGACATAGGATGACAGTGACACTGGCCTCTAAATGGTACTCATCAGTACCCTCACTAGCAACAGAAAATAACATTTGGAATGCTTTCTAATGTGAAGACTGTTTAAAAGCAAAGAGAGCCTGATGACGTAGTGAAATGTCTTCTAGCCAAGAACAAAAGCCAACGTGTTAAGCTGTATTTTCCTTTATAGAAAGTGAATATTATTATTCTCTGAAACATCTGCCCAGTTGTTTGATCATTAGAGGATTTTAAACAGCAACCTGCTAATACCATTAAAAGCTTAGTCAGAATATCTTGAATGTGATTCCATCTGAAATGAAGGGCAGTGCCTCTATGGCTCTTGAACACCAGAAAATATGAAGGATTAAAATATTTTGATTACTTTGAGAGGTATCCATACTCCTTGCTCATTCTTTTTTTTTATTATTCATAATGTACTGAGAAGTGGTGTGATTCAAATATTAGGGAGTTATTGCTGTGAATCTCATAGGAATATTCTGAGAGAAGCTCAGGCAGAAATACATATTTAAGCAATTTTTTAAACTAGTATGTTTACATTTTAGAAATGACTCATCATATTCATTGTGTAAATACATATTTAGACTTGTAAAACTCTTTAGAAAGCTATGAATTAAAGCCAAATATAAGTATTGGAGTTAATCTTTTCTGCCTGCTTTAAGCGCCATTTTGAATGAGTGGGGAGAAATTGGACATTGTGTGTGTATAATGATGAAAAATGGTGGGCTACAATAAGGAATAATTCTTTTGATTTCCAGAGCATAATGGCCTATGAATTATGTTTAAAATTAATGAAAGAAAAGATAGAGAATGATTTGAATCTCATCAGTAGCTATTTTTCTCTTTCTCTGAGGCAGCAATGAGCCATTTTCTAAGGGATTTGAACTTTTGTGAGCAAGTCCCTCGAAGCTTCGAAAAGGTCTTAATTGGAAGCTGAACCTTTTTAATGATGATTTGTTTCGCTTGAAAGAACAAATAAATAAGCAGTTGGACTTCCTGAGAGATTTTCATTGTATGAAGACAATTTCTTTGCAAATCTAAACAAGTTTTTAACATTTGGAAGGACATGTACATTCCAGCATATCCTTTTGCCATGAAAGATCCCTTCTTCCTTTAACTGTACAAAGAGCCATAAAAAGAGGTTATTTCCCCCACAGAAAGCAACTTGGATTTAAAAAGAGAGAAAAGGTGATTTGAAAAAAAAAATATTTTACTCTAATTGCATCTGCCAACACTAAATAAAGAAAGCTAATTTCTTTCAATATGGTTTTGTCAAGTCTAGAACTATTGCTTTACAGTATAGATTTACTTGTTTAGTCTTCAACTGGAACACACTATCATTTCTTGTTCAGAGAAACATACTTTGCAGGAAGACAAATCTCCCACTGCTGATGAAAAATTATGTTATTAGAGATATAATTATATGCAATGCAAAATTCTGCAACATGTTTGAAAGGAGAAAGTTACCATCTCTCAGATGTGCTGATGAAAATATCCAAATTCCAGCTGAAGTATCAGGAAGCACTCAATTCTTCTCAGTCAAAGTTACATCCTCCATCCTCAATCCTACAGTTCACTTCAAGGACAAGCCAGTATAGCCAGTTGGCTCACAAACTATCAGTTGTCTCCTCAATCTAATTCTCTTCCTCCAAACTCAACTCCTTTAAGTCTTCATTATATATGTATATAAGCTTTTCTTAGTCCTGTATTTTTCAAAATGTAGTGCATGATTATATAAAAGTCCATTTCAGTGATATATAATCTCTTATTTGGTATTATTAGTTTTCTATTTTACAGTTACCTTCTATTTATGGTTTTCCTGTTTATAGTAGGAATACAGTTGACTCTTGAACGACACAAGTTTGAACTGTGCAGGTCCACTTATATGCGGATTTTTTCAATAGTAAATACTACAGTACTATACAAACCACAGTTGGTTGAAGCCCTGGATGAGAAAACGCAGATACAGAACAAACTGTATTGATAGAATCGAGGACATGGAGGGCCAACTATAAATTACACTCGGATTTTTGACTGCAGGGAGGATTGGTGCTCCTAACCAATCAAAATAATGCGGCATATTAAAATAATACGGCATAATAATGAAGATGATTATGCAGAATACTATTCAAAAACCATGTGCTACTTGGCTTCTCACTCTTGACATTTGAAATTGTAGACCCTCTTCTTCTGGAATTTTTTTTCTGTTCATACTAAGATTCTAACCAAGGTATATTTTCACTATACTTACTCTCTGGGTGATTTTATTTGTTTGTTTGTATGCTTGTTTATTTGTATTTTATGGTACCATCTTTATGTAGATTGACAAATCTGCATTGTTCTCACTGTCACTTCTTAAAACTTCTATACAATTTGATCTGGCTATTGAATTGTAATGTACTCATTACTGGCCGTGTTGCCTTTAGTTTTCCTCTTCTCTAATACAGACCCCAACACTGTCTATATTATCTTGTAAAATATAATTGCTTCAGATTACTCAGTTTTTAAAAACATCTCCAGTGACACCTGCTGAATAAAAAGTATGTTCTCTCATCTTTAATAACATTTTTGACATCTTCACCACTCTCAGCCTAATCTATCTTTGTGGCCTCATCCCCCCAACTCCCAATACCTTTTGCCCTACCTTCTTCATTTCTTTTCTGCCCCGGTTCCATGTCTTTATTTTCCTGTGATGTATTACTCTAGGTTGTTGCACATCACACAAACCCTTCTGTTTACAGCCAAATTTATATTTGGTTATATTTATTGAATATGATGGCACTTTAAAGAATAAGTTTTGATGTGTTTCATTCTGCTACAAAAATTCTGGGCTTCCACATTTATAAAAAAATTGGAGTTTTCTTTTTTCCCTGGAAACACGGAAGATTATCTTAAAAATATGAAGATGAAAACTAACCTAACTTTAAGAATGTTTTATTTATAATCTCTGAATTTTTTAAATTGGTAGAAAGTTGTCTTATTATTGAACTCACTCTCAATTATCAATGCATGTTATTTAGTTATGAGATAATCTGTAAAAAATTTAGTGAATCACCTGGGAATGCAAACAAATATTAGTATTAGTTTAATCAAAACATAGTTAGAAAGCTAAGCCTGTAATAGAAGAACAAAATCAAAACCAGACTCCGTATCATTCTAGACAACTTTTTGAGAACTTACCCTAATCTATACATGTTGTTATTAAAATGAGGCACTAAGACTAATAATTGATATTTGTTCTGATCATTGAAGTATGAAGTATATAGTGGAAATATTACTTTCTGTGACCTTTACACTCTTGCTATTAATAAATTCTAATAATTGTTTATATTTTTGTTACACACTATGGTGTTTTTTTATGGTGCTTTTTTATTTATATTATTAGAGCCCCACAAAAATCCTGTCTTGTCGGTGGTGTGACATAATTTTGGCCTTTTTTCTATGGATAATGCCTGTATTGTTTACAAACAATAAAAACTATGTTTCTTAGGCCATGTAAAAAATAATAATATCCTAATTATTGGTAGGGATTCCTCTATTGGGCGTTTGTGTTAGGTTCTGGATGCTAATAGAAACTAATGGGCACCTGGAAGAAGGTGAGTGAGAGAGCAGAGTTGCTCATAAAATTATATAGAACTAATTTTTGAGAGGTTATAAGATGATAGGAACTGCATAAAATTTTAAGGCTGAATCAGAGATGAGGCAGCAGTAGTGTGGTATAAATGTTTGATAAAAAGCTCTCCAGAAAAAAAGCCCTAATGTTTAACATTTGTTCATTTCTATAGTGTAAATACTCCCACCATGGACAATTTCAATCTAACACTTTGGTATCACTGAATGCAGGGTTGGGAAGATATATGCACTATTACAACAATATATAGTATTTCTATCATGCAGTTACAGGTGTAAATAACCTCAATCACAGATAATAGTAAAATAATTAAGTGATAAGTTGTATTTATGTTCTTTTAATATAGTTTCTTTAACTTCAAGTTTATATAATTTAATTTTTTTTTTTACGCGGGCCTCTCACTGTTGTGGCCTCTCCCGTTGCGGAGCACAGGCTCCGGACGCGCAGGCCCACGGGCCCAGCCGCTCCGCGGCACATGGGATCTTCCCAGACCGGGGCACGAACCCGTGTCCCCTGCATCGGCAGGTGGACTCTCAACCACTGCGCCACCAGGGAAGCCCTATATAATTTAATTTTTAATAATGGCTAGTTTAACAACCAGTTTGCGAACTTCCTGAAAATCTTAATTAGCACTTGTGACCTGGTATAAGCCAGCTCCTGCAAATTACTAGATTAATGGAAGATATGATTCCTTCAAATACTTGAAGAAACACCATGGAGAAGAGTAAGAATTTAGTATTTTATTCCAGAAGGCATCACCAGGACTAGTGTATGCAAAATATAAAATGGCAGATTTAGGATCAATTTTAAGACCACACTTTTTAACAGTGAAATTTGCCAATGTGAAATTCCAGCAATGAATTTTCACTGAAAGTATCCAAAAAGACACTTTTTACTGAAAATGTCTAAGAAGAGGATGAATGACCTTAAATAGCTGTTTTGTAGAAGCCATCCAGAACTGCTCTGGTTAGAAAACGATGCATTCCAACTCTAAAGTTTAAACGGTTATTTATCAGATGTTTGTATAGGTTCTTGATTCATGATTTCAAATAAAAAATGACAAAATCATTCATAAAATTGTTCTTACTGAGCCGCCTGGGTGCAGAGTTGCTTAAAAATGAACTGGACAGGAGAGTATAAATCTCAGAGTTTTTACTGTTGGCAGAAGTTTAGAAATATCAGGACTGGCTTAGATCCCATCAGTCTGATGTTCCCCAGAGGTATCAAAGGAAAGCTAGAAGGATAATAAACATTTTTCCCCATGTAGTCTTCTAATGAGAAGGGAAAGGAGAAACAGGAGAAGCAAGAAAAATAATGTGCCTACTCTCCCCTCAGAGTCTGGTCCTGGGCCCAGCTCTGGACTTAAATGTTAAGGATGTTCAGGGGGAGAAAAACGTGTGAAATTAACTAGGGGAAGCCATATATACAGATTTATCAACTTGCAGAGACCTCTAAAATAGATGCCAGAAATGGAAAAAATTGACAGAATTCATGGCTCTATCTAGGTTTTGATAGAAAATTAAGAGGTATCCATAAATGAAAATCAACTAAAAATAAAGGTGTCATTTGAGTAATTTGAATATGCATGTACTTTATCTCAAACTTGTCGTGATTTCCAGAGTATTTTAGTACCATTTAGAGATTCAGCTTTGAAAGGCTTGAAATGATAATTTAGAGAATCCTCCCCCCCAAAAAAAGTACAATTAGAGTGGGCGCTAGGCTGGTAACCAGCCACAAATAGCATAACATGTAAAGGTTTTGCATGCTTGATGCATTTTGACATTTACCTTTCAATAAGACATTAATAATGTTTTAATATGTCAAATTAAATAACCAACATATATATAAAGAGATGTAGATACAGATATCATCATGAGGCTAGCTTATCATTCTCTTTTAACAACTTTTTAAAAAATACCAAGTTCTAATCTGCTAGTCTCAAAGCAAATGTTCATTGAATCTAGATAAATTAACCACTAAAAAAAAAAAAAATTGTTACTCAAGCTGTGATAATGATATGGGTAATGAAACCAGTATTTTAGGCCATACATTTTCAGGTACAGAAGAGCCCTGCAACTATTGTCACCAAAATATAGCAGAGGAGAGTGAATGAGTGCCCCTGGGGAGGCACTGGAGGAATAATCCAAAGTAGTCCAAGATCATTTTGAGGACTTATGTCTTATTTTTTTTTTAATCAGTGCAAAAATTTGTGATTTGTACTCTATTATACATCCATATTTATTATAATAAAAATAAAATAAAATTTCAGAATATTTTTCTCTAATATTTTTAAGATTATGGACATGGCATAAAGATGGACCATGTGCATTCTAACAGCTTCACATAGACCCCAGCATAACACTCTGTAGCCCTGGGGTCACACATGCCCCAGTTTGAGAGGCAGAGACCTCCAGGATGACACGCCATCCTTTCTCCTATATACTCATTTGCATAGGCACAGTGTAGTTTCATGTGCATTTTGGCATTTTTACAAACATTTCACTTACTGGAGATGACTAGGCTGAGACAGCAACAGGTCAAAAGACTGAAAGGGACCTTAAGCAGGGTATTTTGTTTAGTCTCTGGCCTTCAAAGACAACCACATTTAAATTTCCAAAGCCATGAGAACACAGATTGTTCCACAAACTCTGCAAAGAAGGTATTCCATAGTCAAGCTCAGAAACTCATCCCATTTTAGTATCAGGAAGTTCCTTCTTCAATATAAACAAAATGCATTTTAATTCTACATGTCTTAGAAGACCATAGAAAATACATTCAGATAATTTAAAGACAGCCACTTCCATTAAAGGCCATCAGTTATATCCTACATAATGGCAACAATTTTATTAGAATGTCTCTAGAATATACACGGTATTGACAGTAAAATTAAGACGTCAGTTTAATTTTTGGTTGCATTTGAAGCTTAATATTTAACCTTAAATATTCTTTTCAGTTGCCTAGTTACAATAAAGATTTTTATTTCACAAAAAGTAATTATTTAATCAAAAACTAAACATGTGCTGTACCAATAAGTTAAATAGCCAGAAAGGTAAAGACAGGTTTACTCTTCTCAAGGAAAAAACTAAAGAAAATCTGCTATGTTTGCAGAAAAGGAGTGAGTATAGCTCTGTGCTGGCAAAGGCAGTGTCTGTATTTCTTCATCACCTGGTATCTGAGGTGCTCAACAAATATTTGATGAATGAGTGAATGATGCATATTCAGCTCTGAAGAGAAATTTCCTTTCTGAGGTATTAAACTAAGTCAAAAGCTGAGAAATACGATTCTTGGTGACTATAGTCAAATATGTTCAAAAAGGAGAATGAGAAGGAAAATTCTCATTGAGACCATGTACAGACTCAAACGAAGTGATAATAGAAAGAATTATAAATCATTTTAAGGTTTTCTATTTAAATATGGGTGACTGGAATAGAATGGACTTTACCTCTTCCTCTCATCTCCCAAAAATCCTATTGGAGAGAAAGAAGAAGCAATTGGAAAATTAAAATAAATTTATAGTATTGACCAGAAAGTTAAAGAACTTCTGAATACACCGAACAATTGGAGATAGATGGGGAAGTTTAACAGACCTGAGTAACCTTTAGTACAATACAGGAAAAACAGAGACTTGTTCTGAAGGGAGTATTTCCATCAGAACTCCAGAATATCTAGTCTAAGAAACAGGAACACTGGGGCAACTGGTGGCGTAAATTAGTCACGGGGCTAAGAATAGCCTCTCCAGCCTCCTGTTCTCAGATTTGCCACAATATTCATCCCCAGGATAAGCATTAGGGCAGGTTTCTAAAAAGAAGAGGGGAATCTGGCATCACTACTGGAGACACCAGAGCGGGTGCTGTGTTTTAATCTAGGTGAGTTTCAGTGCTAATAGACAAATACTTGAGCTCCGAAGGCAACCTCCATATAGGTCTTTTTTTTTTTTTTTTGTACTTTATTTTTTTATTGACGTAGAGCTGCTTTACAATATTGTGTTATTTTCTGGTGTACAGCAAAGTGATTCATATATATATATTTATATATTCATTTTCAGATTATTTTCCATTATAGTTTATTAGAAGATATTGAATATAATTCCCTGTGCTATACAGTAGGACCTTATTGTTTACCTTTTTTTTTTTTTTAGTATACTCTTTATTGGAGTATAATTGCTTCACAATACTGTGTTAGTTTCTGTTGCACAACAAAGCGAATCAGCCATATGCATACACACGTTCCCATATCCCCTCCCTCTTGACCCTCCCTCCCATCCTCCCTATCCCACCCCTAGAGGTCATCGCAAAGCACGGAGCAAATCTCCCTGGGCTATGCTGCTGCTTCCCACCAGCCAACTATTTTACATTCGGTAGTGTATATATGTTGATGCTACTCTCACTTTGCCCCAGCTTCGCCCTCCCACCCCATGTCCTCAAATCCATTCTCTGTTTACCTCTTTATTCCTGCCCTGCAACTAGGTTCATCATTACCAATTTTTTTTTTTTTTTAGATTCCATATATATGCGTTAGCATACGGTATTTGTTTTTCTCTTTCTGACTTACTTCACTCTGTGTGACAGACTCTGTGTCCATCCACTTCACTACAAATAAGTCAGCTTCATTTCTGAGTAATATTCCATGTATATATGTGCCATATAGGTCTTTAAACATACCAATCCAGCTCTAAGTCCTCCACCTTATATCAGTGAAGCCCCAGTAATCTGAACCGATGCTCACAATGATTTTCATATGTGCCAATGATCAGGCAGCACTTAATTCAAAATGCAGACAATAATTTTAAGATGAGAATAATTAATATACTTTGCATTATTCCTGAAACCATCACAAACATAAAATAAAAAGAGACAATAAGATAGTTTAGCATTTTAAAAGGAAAATTACCAAAATTCAAATCCCAGTATAAGAGCTAAGTAATCATAAGCATGCAAAGGAGCATAGAGAAGAAATATGAGAGAAATACTTAAGGGAAGATTCCCATAGATACATATATGTAGCACAGATTAAATGTTTCATTTTATGCTTTGCAATATAAATTGAAATTTAACTGCATCATCACTTACATTAAAGTTGTTTCAATAAAGATTTCTGTTTCCAATTTTTAGAAACTGGGATTTGTGATCATATACTACTTCTCAGTCCTACATACATCTTCAATTAAATAGACAAATACATGACTTTCTGTTGTCATTCAGAAGTAACAGTTGCACATCAGTAGATTTCATCTGATGATTTCCTTTGTGCTTCCCAAATATTCTGAAAGGTTGGTATTACTATACCGACTTTATGAGAAAATTGAAACTGGAGTGGTATGTATTGATAAATTATAGCCATCACACAGTAAGTTAGTGGCCTTTAGGATTTCAATTAAGATTTATCCAGTACTTATGTTGTTTCTCCAATACTCTTATATTTTTCAGGTATTACTAATGCCAAAATAGCAGTAAAATTTTCACAGAGCTTCAGTTTAAGCTGTACTAATAAAATTCCAGTAAAAATCCCATAAAAGAGGCAAAATATCTATCTGGTTATGTTTTAAATATAAAACTGAGAAATATAGCTAGTGATCTCTGAACGTGTGGACCCCAATTTTTTTTTATTTCTTTTGCTTTTTGTTTGTTTAATTTTAAATATCTGATGTACAGTGTACCATAATTTCCCATTTATTTTAAAATGTTATTTATAATGGATTAATTTTGAGAATCAGATAAGAAAGGTCTTCAGAACACAAATTAGTAATGTACAGGTCCCAGATTACTGTCTACTGTCAACAACTAAATTTTTAACAGCTTACACTTGAAAAGCACTTTAAAGAGTAGAGTAACATTTTGCAAAATGTGTTCCGGGGAATATCTTTCCAACAAGAGTGCTGGCTGGGAATAAAATAAATTTAGGAAACATAATGACACATTATATCTTTTTGGAAATTCACAAAACATATTAGCATCTTAAAGACTGAGAAGTCTTTTCACTGAAGAAACCTGTTTCCTGGTTTAACTTGACATTTCTCAGATGGGTGCAACCATAGCCACTTTTTCTTTTTTCCTGGTAACATCTATTAACATTCACCAGAGATAGTGTTGGACAATACTGTCTTATTTAGTCCCGAAACAAATCCTGTGAAAGGGATGACCTCATCCTTACCTTTTTGATATCTGTCAAGATCACCAAGCTAATAAGTAGCAGAGCAAGAATTTGCACTCAGATCTTCAGGCTAAATCCAGAGACATTTTCTCTTTCCACTTGGCTACAGTTCTTTTTTATCCCCACCCGTACATTCATGCTCCATTTATTTTTAACCCATATGTCCCATGCTGAAGGAAATTGTTTGTGCTGCCACTTCATGCAGCACTTTAGGATTTTGTTCCAATTTTAAGAGAGAATTCTTGATAACAGGATTGCTGTGTTAAGTATTTGTTTAACGCTAAAGCAGAAAACCACTCATGAGTAACACAGGCAGTTAAATGGTACCATCTGGAGCAAGAGGCATCTGTAAGTATCCTTATTTTAGAACCAGTTTACAAATAATAACAGACCCCTGGAATTAAGCAGTTAGCTCCTTTGTCGTATATAACAGCATTCAAGGAAAATAGCTTTTAAATCTTCACAAACAGAAATACTAAGATATTTTAATTCTTTCCTTAGAAATAACGAGATGAGGATCTCTTAAACCAATAATATTAAGAGTAACAGATAATCCAGTTCCCATTCTCCAGTTTCATAAACACAAACAAGAAATAAAGTTTCACATTTAGAAGAGGAAGGGCAAGGAAATTAAACTTACCTAGATTACAGCACAGAAAGAAAGAAGAGATGCATTTTTGAAAAAAATCAAAAGATTCACTTCATAACAAACAAATATTGTATAACTCAGACAAACTTTCTAGTCATTATTTGTTGCAAATTATGTTTCCACTTTATATTTTGCTTGTCTGCATAGCATTCATCAAAATCAGATTTTGATTATTTTGTACTCTGTATGGCATATTGTGTGTGCTCAAGAAATATTTGTAGGATACATAGATATAGATTAAAATAAAGATAGAAATAGATGTAGGCATAGAAATGACAAAGAGTACAATCAAAGTCTATTTCTTTACAGAGAAAAATGCAAAGCAATTCTCAGACCTAGAAAGTCATAGCTCCTTAGGGCAATGTTTTCCTATCTTAAAATGGTAATATTTGTGCTGTACACTATACTTTAAGGTAAACAGACAGATACGGTTCAAGACCAAAAAAAGACCAGCCAGGGGCTGTTGGCGGGTGTTGCTGTGGCCCACTGGAGAACTCGTAAGGCCTGAACCAGGACTGTGGGGATCAAAATCTTTGCAAACTGTGCCCCAGAGACTAAAATCTTCTCTTTCCTTTGCATTCTACCCATCAACTGTATAGACCTCATTGAAAGCAGCTTTTTCTGCAGTGTGAATTTATTTGTGCATCTCCCTTAAGTTAGTATTGAACAAGTATATTAAAATAAAGGACCCCAGCTTCACTTGTGGAACCCAAGTAACACCTATACCCAGTATCTATTTTCATCCCGACATGCTTTTATTTTCTCTGTAGACAAAAGCAACTTTTTAAAGACAATTAGATTTGAACATGTACAATACAATTGTTAAAACTATACTGAAATCACACATATACACAGTCTGTAAAAAAAAAAAAAAAAAAAGGGCTTCCCTGGTGGCGCAGTGGTTGAGAGTCTGCCTGCCAATGCAGGGGATACGGGTTCGTGCCCTGGTCCGGGAAGATGCCACATGCCGTGGAGCAGCTGGATCCGTGAGCCATGGCCTCTGAGCCTGTGCATCCGGAGCCTGTGCTCCACAACGGGAGAGGCCCGCGTACCGCAAAAAAAAAACCAAAAACAAAAACTGAAGATCCTAAAACCATCAGTAATTTGTTTATGAATTTATATTTTTATCATCACACTTTTCCGTTGTGTAATGTAAATCTCATATCCTGGGCTTAAATATTTTCCTCTCACACTCTTCTCAAAAAAGGACCACATCAGTGTCTCTGAGAGTTAAAGGAGGTGAGATAATGAGGAGATGTGCTATGAAAATTCCAAAAGGCTATAGAAATGTAAATACTGTAGAGCGAATGAACAAACCACCCAGGAGGAAAGATAGATAGATAAGATAGATAGATAGATAGATAGATAGATAGATAGAGATATTGAATATTAGATTGTTCCTGACTTTCATGAATAAAGAATCCAAATTTCTTTTTTTCTCTTAATAGCTAATTTATAATACTTAAAAATATTACAGTAAATAATTATTAGCTAGAATTGCATTTTTATTTTAATAATAGCTGTCTGATAATGCTTCTTAAGTATTTTCTCATAGATATTTTCTGTGTCTGTACAATGCGTTTGTATTTGAGAGTATACTGACTCCACCAATGCACCTTTAAACGAACAATGCTTTAGAATGGGTAACATAACCTAAATCCTAAATTTCCTTCTTAAATTCTTAGAGGAAACAGCATTCTTTTCTTGTCCACACTCAGCTCCCTTTTTCTTTTACTCCTTGATCCCCTGGCCCCTTGCAGACCTCCGCTCCCTATGCACAAATAGTGTTAATGCCTTTTCAAGTCATTTTTTTTTTAATTAAAATTTTCTATTTACTAAAGATAGTGGTTAATGCCTAGGTAAGGAGATATAGAAATATCTTAGCTATGTAAATTCCATCTCCCCTCCTCAGGTTCTGCCCTATCACTGAGATTTTGTGTTGTCCCAAATAAATACAATTATTTAAATACAATTAATAGAATAAAGGAGGAAGGGTTATGCCACCATAATTCAAAATTTGTGACATAATAGTCCAAAATATCTAAGCAACTCAGCTTTATCCCATTTCCTCTGTTCTGTTTCTGAAAATCTGTCCCATAAAGTCTCTTTCCCACCTTATGGGACCTAAGGGATCTGAAGTGTGACTTTACTTTTGGAGCTAGAAAAGGGTGGGATTGTGAAAAAGCTTAGTTTCATCAAACTTCCTTCATGTTCAGTAGTTGTCCGTCAATGAGTAGGTGCACCTAGGTGACTTTTCCATAATATTTATATATTGTGCTTTGTGCTTTTAACTTTTTCAGAGTGCTTTCACTTTTCTTTTTTTTCATTTCATGTTCTGCATCTCTTTGGGCACCTGGAGCGACTGACTATACCATAAATTGTGCTTATCACAGCTTACACAAAACTTCCTATTTTGGTAACATTTAAGATGTTCTTTGTATGTTGTGACACATTTTGACAATTTGGGAAAAGAAAAAGAAAGCATTCACTAATATAGTGTATTTGCAAATAGGTACAATAAGCTAGCTTTGCATAATGCTACTAGGAATCAAAAGGTTTAATTTACAGAATGATTGACGGCATAATGCAGCCTTTAAATATAGAGAAAAAAATAAGCACTCTAAAAATGAAAGGCAACTTGGGCACCATTTTTTTTCTTTTGCTTTTTTGCATAAATTTCTTAGAAGCTTTCATAAACTCATCTTTCTTCCTCAAGGTAATTGTGTTTAAAAGAAACCTGCAAAAAGCTAAATAATTGATCTGTACAGCTTATACCTGTTTATCATGGGTAGGGATGTAAATGCATAAATGTGATTGAAGCAGTTATACTTGGAAGGATGGTGTTAATGGGGAGACTTCCTGATGTTCATACTATTTGCTTTTGTAGAACAACATATACATTAAATTATGCAGCCGTTGATTGTGGGGGTTGTTTATTTCTTTTTTGCAGCAATAGCAGATATACTGATATTTATTGAACATATTATCCATTGACAGCCAGATACACAGTCTTTTTTTTTATATACTTAGCAAAGTAGTATCTTTCTTTTATTTTATTTACTTATTTAAAAAAAATTTTTTTTTGCGGTATGCGGGCCTCTCACTGCTGTGGCCTCTCCCGTTGCGGAGCACAGGCTCCGGACGCGCAGGCTCAGCGGCCATGGCTCACAGGCCCAGCTGCTCCGCGCCACGTGGGATCTTCCCGGACCGGGGCACGAACCCACGTCCCCTGCATTGGCAGGCAGACTCCCAACCACTGCACCACCAGGGAAGCCCAACAAAGTAGTATCTTTAATTGAAAACATAAGAACCTAAACAATATTGTGTCAAAAGCATGTATAAAAATAAACATAGTTTTTATAACAGATATTATACTTTTCAATGAAAGAGTCTAGGCCTGGACATCAATAACAATATCACAGGAACATCAGGAGACACAGATACTCATGAAAGAGATTCAGAAATAATAAATCTGGAGTACAGTTTTTACTGATTATACTTATTTTAGAGTCCTGAAATATTCACTTTTCAGTTTTTAGATTTCTCAGTATGAAGCATAGAGTGATCTTACTTATTATAGTAAATCTGATTTATCATTAAATTGAAAAAAAACCACAGGGAAAATGGTTTACAGTAGAATTGTTTAAATCCTTCTTAATTTTGGACAATAGTCTGAGAAGTAATTTGTTTAAATAGCTCAGATACTCTTCTCCTCAATATTAATTAAAAGTTAATCAGTCCATTCTGTCTACAAGAAAATTTATCTGTATATACTGAATTACAAATGTAATGAAATATGTATACAATGATATCTATACATAGATATAGATATATACTCTCACTGCTAAAGACCCTAGCTAGAAATGTGAAAAAATAGTGAGTTTTTTCTCAATAAACAAACATTTGGAAATTCAGTTTAATATTTTACAAGATAAATTATCAAGTTTTATGCTTAATTTCTTTTCTTTTTATTTTTGAATTTGAGAATTTTATTTATTTTTTTATACAGCAGGTTCTTATTAGTTATCCATTTTGATACATATTAATGTATACATGTCAATCCCAATCTCCCAATTCATCCCACCCCCACCCACCCCCACCACTTTCCCCCGTTGGTGTCCATACGTTTGTTCTCTATATCTGTGTCTCTATTTCTGCCCTGCAAACTGGTTCATCTGTACCATTTTTCTAGGTTCCACATACATGCGTTAATATACGATATTTGTTTTTCTATTTCTGACTTACTTCACTCTGTATGACAGTCTCTAGATCCATCCATGTCTCAACAAACGACCCAATTTCGTTCCTTTTTATGGCTGAGTGATATTCCATTGTATATATGTACCACATCTTCTTTATCCATTAGTCTGTCGATGGGCATTTAGGTTGCTTCCATGACCTGGCTATTGTAAACAGTGCTGAACATTGGGGTGCATGTGTCTTTTTGAATTACGTTTTTCTCTGGGTATATGCCCAGTAGTGGGATTGCTGGGTCATATGGTAATTCTACTTTTAGTTGCTTAAGGAAACTCCATACTGTTCTCCACAGTGGCTGTATCAATTTACATTCCCACCAACAGTGCAAGAGGGTTCCCTTTTCTCCACACCCTCTCTAGCATTTGCTGTTTGTAGATTTTCTGATAATGCCCATTCTAACTGGTATGAGATGATACCTCATTGTAGTTTTGATTTGCATTTCCCTAATAATTAGTGATGCTGAGCAGATTTTCATGTGCTTCTTGGCCATCTGTATGTCTACTTTGGAGAAATGTCTATTTAGGTCTTCTGCCCATTTTTGGATTGGGTTGTTTGCTTTTTTAATATTGAGCTGCATGAGCTGTTTATATATTTTGGAGATTAATCCTTTGCCCGTTGATTCATTTGCTAATATTTTCTCCCATTCTGAGGGTTGTCTTTTCATCTTGTTTGTAGTTTCCTTTGCTTCGCAAAAGCTTTTAAGTTTCATTAGGGCTCATTTGTTTATTTTTGTTTTTATTTCCATTACTCTAGGAGGTGGATCAAAAGAGATCTTGCTGTGATTTATGTCAAAGAGTGTTCTTCCTATGTTTTCCTCTAAGAGTTTTATAATGTCCGGTCTAACATTTAAGTCTCGAATCCATTTTGAGTTAATTTTTGTGTATGGTGTTAGGGAGTGCTCTAAGTTCATTCTTTTACATGTAGCTGTCCACTTTTCCCAGCACCACTTAGGTGCGTGGGTTTATCTCTGGGCTTTCTATCCTGTTCCACTGATCTATATTTCTGTGTTTGTGCCAGTACCATATTGTCTTGATTACTTTGTAGTATAGCTTTGTAGTATAGTCTGAAGTCAGAGAGTCTGATTCCTCTAGCTCTTTTTTTTTCCCCTCAAGACTGCTTTGGCTTTTCGGGGTCTTTTGTGTCTCCATACAAATTTTAAGATTTTTTGTTCTAGTTCCATAAAAAATGTCATTGGTAATTTGATAGGGATTGCATTGAATCTGTAGATTGCTCTGGGTAGTATATTCATTTTCACAATATTGATTCTTCCAGTCCAAGAACATGGTATCTCTCTCCATTTATTTGTATCATCTTTAATTTCTTTCATCAGTGTCTTATAGTTTTCTGCATACAGGTCTTTTGCTTCCGTAGGTAGGTTTATTCCTAGGTATTTTATTCTTTTTGTTGCAGTGGTAAATGGGAGTGTTTCCCTAATTTCTCTTCAGATTTTTCATCATTAGTGTATAGGAATGCAAGAAATTTCTGTGCATTAATTTTGTATCCTGCAACTTTACCAAATTCATTGATTAGCTCTAGTAGTTTTCTGGTGGCATCTTTAGGATTCTCTATGTATAGTACACCATGTCATCTGCAAACAGTGACAGTTTTACTTCTTCTTTTCCAATTTGTATTCCTTTTATTTCTTTGTCTTCTCTGACTGCCATGGCTAGGACTTCCAAAACTATGTTGAATAACAGTGGCGAGATGGGACATCCTTGTCTTGTTCCTGATCTTAGAGGAAATGCTTTCAACATTGTTTTTCAACATTGAGAATGATGTTTGCTGTGGGTTTGTTAATATATGGCCTTTATTATGTTGATGTAGGTTCCCTCTATGCCCACTTTCTTTTTTTTTGCGATATGCGGGCCTCTCACTGTTGTGGCCTCTTCTGTTGCGGAGCACAGGTTACGGATGCGCAGGCTTAGTGGCCATGGCTCACAGGCCCAGCCGCTCCACAGCATGTGGGATCTTCCCAGACTGGGGCACGAACCCGTATCCCCTGCATCGGCAGGTGGACTCTCAACCACTGCGCCACCAGGGAAGCCCTATGCCCACTTTCTGGAGAGTTTTTATCATAAATGGGTGTTGAATTTTGTCAAAAGCTTTATCTTAATTGAGATGATCATATGGTTTTTCTTCTTCAATTTGTTGATATGGTGTATCACATTGATTGATTTGGGTATACTGAAGAATCCTTGCATCCCTGGGATAAATCCTACTTGATCGTCATGTATGATCCTTTTAATGTGTTGTTGGATTCTGTTTGCTAGTATTTTCTTGAGGATTTTTGTATCTATGTTCATCAGTGATATTAGTAATTTTCTTTTTTTGTAGTATCTTTGTCTGGTTTTGGTATAAGGGTGGCCTCATAGAACAAGTTTGGGAGTGTTCCTTCCTCTGCAATACTTTGGAAGAGTTCGAGAAGGATGGGTGTTAGCTCTTCTCTAAATGTTTGATAGAATTCACCTGTGAAGCTCTCTGGTGTTTGTTGGAGGATTTTTAATCACAGTTTCAATTTCAGTGCTTGTGATTGATCCATTCATATTTTCTGTTTCTTCCTGGTTCAGTTTTGGAAGGTTATACCTTTCTAAGAATTTGTGTATTTCTTCCAGATTGTCCATTTTATTGGCATAGTGTTGCTTGTAGTAGTCTCTTAGGATGCTTTGTATTTCTGTGGTGTCTGTTGTAACTTCTCCTATTTCATTTCTAATTTTATTGATTTGAGTCCTCTCCCTCTTTTTCTTGGCTAATGGTTTATCAATTTTATTTATCTTCTCAAAGAACCAGCTTTTAGTTTTACTGATCTTTGCTATTGTTTTCTTTGTTTCTATTTCATTTATTTTTGCTCTGATCTTTATGATTTCATTCCTTCTACTAACTTTGGGTTTTGTTTGTTTTTCTTGCTCTAGTTCCTCTAAGGGTAAGGTTAAATTGTTTATTTGAGATTTTTCTTGTTTCTTGAGGTAGGCTTGTATTGCTATAAACTTCCCTTTTAGAACTGCTTTTGCTACATCCCATAGGTTTAGGATCGTCCTGTTTTTATTATAATTTGTCCCTAGGTATTGCTTGATTTCTTCAGTGGTCTCTTGGTTATTTACTAATGTATTGTTTAACCTCCATGTTTTTGTGTTTTTTTATGTTTTTTTTCCCTGCAATTGATTTCTAATCTCAGCGTTGTGGTCAGAAAAGATGCTTAAAATGATTTCAATTTTCTTAAATTTACTGAGGCTTGATTTGTGACCCAAGTTGTGATCTATCCTGGAGAAGGTTCTGTGTGCACTTGAGAACAAAGTGTAATCTGCCATTTTTGGATGGAATGTCCTATAAATATCAATTAAAGCTATCTGGCCTATTGTGTCAGTTAAAACTTGTGTTTCCTTATTAATTTTCTGTCTGGATGATCTGTCCATTGGTGTAAGTGAGGTATTAACGTCCCCCACTACTATTGTGTTACTGTCAATTTCCTCTTTTATAGCTGTTAGCTGTTGCCTTATGTATTTAAGTGCTCCTGTGTTGGGTGTATATATATTTATAATTGTTATATCTTCTTCTTGGATTGATCCCTTGATCATTATGTAGTGTCCTTCCTTGTCTCTTGTAACATTCTTTATTTTAAAGTCTATATTATCTGATATGACAATTGCTACTCCAGCTTTCTTTTGATTTTCATTTGCATGGAATATCTTTTTCCATCCCCTTACTTTCAGTCTGTATGTGTCCCTAGGTCTGAAGTGGTTCTCTTGTAGACAGCATATATATGGATCTTGTTTTTGTATCCATTCAGACAGCCTGTGTCTTTTGGTTGGAGCATTTAATCCATTCAGGTTTAAGGTAATTATCGATATGTATGTTCCTTTGACAATTTTATTAATTGTTATGGGTTTGTTTTTGTAGGTCCTTGTCTTCTCTTGTGTTTCCCACTTAGAGAAGTTCCTTTAGCATTTGTTGTAGAGCTGGTTTGGTGGTGCTGAATTCTCTTAGCTTTTGCTTGTCTGTAAAGCTTTTGATTTCTCCGTTGAATCTGAATGAGATCCTTGCTGGGTAATCTTGGTTATAGGTTCTTCCCTTTGATCACTTTAAATATGTCATGCCACTCCCATCTGGCTTCTAGAGTGTCTGCTGAGAAATCAGCTGTTAACCTTATGGGAGTTCCCTTGTATGTTATTAGTCATTTTTCCTTTGCTGCTTTCAGTAATTTTTCTTTGTCTTTAATTTTTGCCAGTTTGATTACTATGTGTCTTGGAGTGTTTCTCCCTGGGTTTATCCTGCCTGGGACTCTCTGTGCTTCCTGGACTTGGGTGGCTCTTTCCTTTCCCATGTCAGGGAAGTTTTCAACTATAATCTCTTCAAATATTTTCTCAGGTCCTTTCTCTCTTCTCCTTCTGGGACCCCTATAATGCGCATGTTGTTGCGTTTAATGTTGTCCCAGAGGTCCCTTCAGCTGTGTTCACTTCTTTTCATTCTTTTTTCTTTATTCTGTTCCATAGCAGTGAATTCCACCATTCTGTGCTCCAGGTTACTTATCCATTCTTCTGCCTCAGTTATTCTGCTACTGATTCCTTCTAGTGTATTTTTCATTTCAGTTATTGTATTGTTCATCTCTGTTTGTTTGTTCTTTAATTCTTCTAAGTGTTTTTTCTTTAATTCTTCTAGTTCTTTGTTAAACACTTCTTTTGTCTTCTCGATCTTTGCCTCCATTCTTTATCCAAGGTCCTGGATCATCTTCACTATTATTATTCTGAATTCTTTTTCTGGAAGGGTGCCTATCTCCACTTCATTTAGTTGTTTTTCTGGGGTTTTATCTTGTTCCTTTATCTGGTACATAGTCCTCTGTCTTTTCATCTTGTCTATGTTTCTGTGAATATGGTTTTTGTTCCACAGGCTGCAGGACTGTAGTTCTTCTTGCTTTTGCTCTCTGCCCTCTGTTGGATTAGGCTATCTAAGAGGCTTGTGCAAGTTTCCTGATGGGAGGGACTGGTGGTGGGTAGAGTTGGCTGTTGCTCTGGTGGGCAGAACTCAGTAAAACTTTAATCCCCTTGTCTGCTAATGGGTGGGGCTGGGTTCCCTCCCTGTTGGTTGTTTGGCCTGAGACGATGCAACACTGGAGCCTACCTGGCTCTTTGGTGGGGCTAATGGCGGACTCTGGGAGGGCTCAAGCCAAGGAGTACTTCCCAGAACTTCTGCTGTCAGTGTCCTTGTCCTAATGGTGAACCACAGCCATCCCCCACCTCTGCAGGAGACCCTCGAACACTAGCAGATAGGTCTGATTCAGTCTCCTATGGGGCCACTGCTCCTTCCCCTGTGTCCCGATGGACACACTACTTTGTGTGTGCCCTCCAAGAGTGGAGTCTCTGTTTCCCTCAGTCCTGTTGAAGTCCTGCGATCAAATCCCACTAGTCTTCAAAGTCTGATCCTCTAGGAATTCCTCCTCCTGTTGCCAGACCCACAGGTTGGGAAGCCTGACGTGGGGCTCAGAACCTTCACTCCAGTGGGTGGGCTTCTATGGTATAAGTGTTGTCCAGTTTGTGAGTCACCCACCCAGCAGTTATGGGAATTGATTGTATTGTGATTGCATCCCTCCTACCATCTCATTGTGGCTTCTCCTTTGTCTTTGGATGTAGGGTATCTTGTTTGGTGATTTCCAGTGTCTTCCTGTCGACAATTGTTCAGCAGTTAGTTGTGATTCCAGTGCTCTCGCAAGAGGGAGTGAGCACATGTTCTTCTACTCCACCATCTTGAACCAATCTTGGGTTGTTTGATTTTGATTTGATGTTTTTAGTTCCAGCACTAATTGAAATTTTCGTATTAAGTTGTAAAATAGAGTTCTAAAGTTGTAATGTGAAAATAAACTTCATCAGAATAAAAGTAGTGTCATAACCAGTATCTGATTTCTCTAGTGAATATATAATTTCCACAGGAGCAGTGAAATGTGCAAATATATACACATACACACACACAAAGATCTGCTTTTGAAGTCCTTATGCAATTGTGTGAGTGGGGAGAGTGTTATGTCAGATCATTTAGTTTCTAAGTTATGTCTTGTTTAAACCAAGATTTAAATGTATCTGAGGAGCCTGAGTCTTTTCAATTAATATGAAGAAGATACATTCATATTAATTAATAAGAACTACTTATATAACACTTATTATGTGCCAGGCTCTGCACTAAGCATTTCATGTGTAAATGTTCATTTAATTATGTCAAGAAATGAATGAAATGTGTTCTATCATTGTTCCAACCATAGAGATGAGAAAACAAAGCACAGAGATATTAAGGGATTCAAACCCTGTAAGGCTCAGAGACCACACGCTTAACACTAAACTATAGGTGCACCTTAGAGGCATGTTTTATAGTAAAAGTGTTTTATGTAGCTAAAAGATTGAAAATATTCCTGATTATCTACAGGGTAGATGAAGGCCACAGTGCATAATAGTGTATGGATTATCTCCATGGTAGATAAAGGACCCAGGAGGACTGAGAGCTTGTCTGTCTTATTCACTCACTGCTGTTTCCTATCACCTAGACCTAGAACACTGCAGTGGACAAAGTAGCCATTTAGTCAATTTTGGTGAATGAGTAAATTCAACCAGATAATCATTAGTGCCTATTGTCGGAGTGGAAGTCCCAACTTTTTAGTTATGACCATATTGGTTCCACCAGTGATAAAAACAGAAATTATCAATTCATTTTATAAATATAAATACCTGGAACAACCAAACAAAAAAGAACTGAAAGGACAAGGGAACATTGCAAAGACTGTGCCCTTGTCTAAATATATTCATCTAAGCTTCCCTTTAAGTCTGAAATTCTAGAATCTAGGGGGAATAAAATAAGATCAGCTTCTCTTTTAGTTCACTCTCTTCTTTCCCTTTTATCCTCCCTTGCCACCAGCCATGCTTTTCTGGACTAAATATAACAACTTGTTTTACTCTTTCTTGTTTTTTTTGTTTCCCCTAGAAGTGGAAAGAAACAGAAATTCCAACTGTGTTCCACTTATTCAGACATGCAACACAAATATCTATTTCATATTTATTCAGACTTCCTCTATCCCCACTTTAAACTCATAATCAAACCAAACATTTTATTGAGAAAATAGATGCAATCTGACAAAATCACCTCATTTTTATAGATTCCCCAGTCTAATTGCCAATGTCCCTGTGTATTTGGCCTCTTTTCTATCTTTGCTCTTACTGAGTTAACAGCCTCTCTTGTTGTCAACCCAATTCATCCCTCTTGTCTATGCAAAGGCAATTGTTCTGCAATTATCCCTTTGATCTCCTGCACCATTAATTTCTCCCTCACTCTAAAACCATTTCCATCAGCATACAAACAGGCCTTAATTGTACCCATTTTAAAAAAGAAAAAACTTTGCTTGATCAAATATCTCCTCCTCTATCACAAGAAAACTTCTTGGTTGAGTATATCAGGAAGTCTCAACTCCTTTATCTTCCATTCTTGCCTCATGCCACTAAGATGATTAAAACTTTTTAATAGCTCCTATTGCACTTAAAAAAAATATCCAAATTCCTTACTATGAGCTACAATATTTTAAAGAACCTGGCTCCTACTTACTTCTTCCCATTTCATCCTCCCCCAATCACACACATTATGCTCTACACATACACATCTTCCTCTGTCCCTTGAAAAGCCAAGTTCTTCCCAACCTTAGGGCCATTACCTGCTATTGTTTCTGCCTGGAACACTTAACTTCCTAAGTATCAAATAGCTAGTTACTTTTCATTCAGTTTATATCAAATATCATCTCTTTAGGGAGGCTTTCCTGACTTCACTATGTAAAATGCTTGTATTACTTATCTTTAGCTAGGTAACAAATCACCCCAAGATGTTGTGGTTTAAAATATTAATAATATATGGTTGCTATGCCATCATCTCTTTATCTCACCATTTCTGTCAGGACTTCAGGAAAGCTGGATTGGGTGTTTTAGCTCAGAATCTTGAAGTTTCAGTCAGATGTCAGTTGGTGCTATCCAGAGGCCTGACTGAGGCTGGTAACCTACCTCCGTGATGGCTCACTCACATGGCTAGCAAGTTGACATGGGTAAGTTGGCTCCTCTCCAGATGGATTTCTCCAAGGAGCTGTTTGTGTGTCTTACAATGTGGAGGTTGGTTTTCCCCAGAGCAAGCAATCCAAGAGATCAAGGCAGAAACTGCAGTGTCTTTATGACATGGTATTAGAAGTAACACACCATATTCTCTTGATCTTACTGACCAGCAATGATTAAATATGGGAGAGGTATATACAAGGATGTGAATACTGGGAGGTCACTTTAGAGCTTACTTTGTTTTGTTTTGTTGTCATCTTTTTACTTAAATTTCACCAGCCATTCCTCCATTTTGAATAAGGAGTCTTTGCTATCTACTAAGTTCAATAGAGTAGCAGAATACAGTAGTGTCTTGATCAACACTTGTTCTAATTCCTAGCATGCAGATGCTGAGAGAATTAGAAAAAACAATATTTCCCAGGTTTCCTTGTGACTAAGCTTCAAGATGTGAATTAGGTTTACCCATCCAGTCATACTGGCAAAAGTTCCTAATTTAGAACTTAGTCACATGGAAAAACAGGCAGTATAATATCCATATCACTGGTCTGCCGTTATTACTGATATGGTTTCTGGCAGAGCTGGCTATTCTGGAGCAAGTGGTTATAAAAGCAGCTTCCTGATTCAGGAAATTTCTGATTATAGAAGAGGCAACAGCTGTCTGGGTACTCCATTTCTATGGTATGGTTTTGCGAGTTGTCATAGCATTCAGCATTGAGTCTCTTTTTTTTTTTTTTTCAGCCCTCCCAGTGATTTAGGAGCTACCATTATCTTTTAATAAATCACTCTCTGCTTTCATTAGCTAGAGTTCTATCATCTGTAACTAAAAACCCTGATCATTACGAGTTGCATTAGCTGTGTCAGCCAAAATAATACCTCAGCAGTCTCCAATGGGTGAGTGTGTGTGTGTGTGTGTGTGTGTGTGTGAATGTCTTATATATAATTAGCTATATCATAACAGCTATCTCACATGTGAAGAGCAGTGCCTACAGGAACTTTCAATCTCTCCTTTTTTCTCTGCTGCGGCTTTAGGATTTTTCTCTTGATTTCTATTTCTCTCCACTCAACTATTACTTCCTGTTACTGTCTCTTATGCCCAGATTCACCCAACAATAGGAGACTTAACAGTTGCAAGGAAGACACAATCTACAACTGTTTTCATTCGATAATCCCAGTCTCTCAGTGCTCATGCACTGCTCTTATGAGGAAAGGGGTAACCTCCCAAACTCAGACACTTGTCCCACTTTCCTATCCTTTTTTTTCTTCATCTCAAGGTACTAGATCTTCTCTGCTATAATAAAATGTCTAAGAAGATATCAGTCAAGATTGTTCTGAAATTTATCCTCATCTAACCTTAGTACTCAAAAATTATCATTAATGTTCATATCTTCCATAGATTCAAATAGGGAAAAATAGTTCTAAAATTTGGGTCTCTATGGGTTTTCATGGAGAGGCATAGGTAGAAAGCAAAGTATAAATCTCAAGGCAGGGAAAAATTTTTACCTAACCTCCATTTCCTACTTCCTTGTACTTATTCACTGTTAAAGGCTCTAGAAAAATCTCAAAATTCCCATGTGCTTGAGTAACACACATGATATTGGGGCTGTGTGAAAAAGTTAAACAATAATATGTGAAATGACTGTTTAACATGCTACATAGGAAATGCCATGGCCTCCTTGTTTCTGCTCAGTGGGGCAGCTGTTTTCAGTTTAGGCTTTTCCCAACAAAGAGACCTTGAAACACTACTCCTATAGCCACAACATGCATAAGAAAGCAGACAAAGATTTCTGGGAATGGAAGGACAAGAGAACTGCAGAATCACACAGTTCCAGCCAGCATTTGGCAGAGCATAACGGAGAAGAGTAAAACGTCCCATAGTATTCAACTGATAAAGACTCAGTACTTCAAGACTGCTTTGAACATGTGTATAATAAAATACCAGTGTAGTGGATGCCTGGAATGACTGGTGAGGCAGGGCTTTAATTTGTTTCACAGAGCAGAGTACCAGCTGCTTCTCTGTTTAGGAAGAGGTAAAAAAATTCATCTTAAAGGCATTCTTCTCTACTCTTTGCAGTTATGAAAATGTAAGGCATAAAGTCATTCCTCACTGAACAAATCTTCTGGTAGATTTAGCAGGGCTGCACCTAACTCTTGGTAATGGGAGCCTCAGAAGTGGGTGCACCAATTTGCATAAGGAACCCTAGGTGAATGGAGGAGGCAAAATCTCAACCACTTTTCCCTGAGACTGGAAATTAAGGAAAGCTCTTCAGTGGAGAGAAGTACACCTGACTAAATTCTGTTGACATCCCAGAGACCTAAGGGGAATTTGCTGGGGTGGGGGTGGGGGTGTGTTGGGCTGTGGGGAGAGAGACTATTGTATTGACCTGGGCTCACTGGGATTTCTTAAGGAGGGAAGGCCATGGTTGTCCTGCTCTATGACTCTAGAAAGAGTGTCAGAAAGCTGTAACCTTGGGGCTCAAATATGGAGCACCAGCATAGTTTGCATAAAGATCTGAACCATCTAATGCACCTTCACTAGAAAACCAAGAACATTCAATAGTAACTCTATGTCAGTAAAAAATGCAGTGAACTGACTGGACCCTTCGGGTATTCCCTCTTTCCACCTGGCTTTCAGAAGCAGGGCTGACTTGTGGGTGGTGGCAAAGCCTTGCAAGACCAATATCCTCCTGGTCTAATTTGTATTTGTGTACAGGATTATATTGTTGAAATATGATGGTACGAGATGATGCTAATGACATAGTAAGAAATTGAACCCAGAATCCAGATCTAGGAGAAATGCTAAACAGAATTTTTACAGTCATATAAAGTAATTATTTCAGAGTTTTAGGTTGTGGTTAGAGTTTAAGGACCTTGGTGTGGTGGACAGACCCTAATATGACCCTCAATAATTTCCACTTCCTGATGTCTCCTTGTGTCCATGCCATTATGGAACCTCCCCCGTGAATGTGTTAGAACATGTGTATCATAGTCTAACCAACAGAATATGGTAAAAGTGTTAAGATGTCACTGTCATGATTATATCACATTATACATGATTCCATTTTAGCAGACTGAAGCAAGTCTCCTTGCTGGCTTGATGAAGAAAGCAGCATGTTGAGGAAGTCTATGTGGCAAGGAACTGGGGGTGGGGACTACTTGGGGTGGAGAGCCTATAGGGACTGCAAGTATCCTCTAGGACCTGAGGGTGGCAAAGCCAGCCTCAGTCATACAGCTATAAGAAAATGAATTCTGCCAACAAGCTATATGAGCTTCAAAGTGGATGCTTCCCCAGATGAGAATTCAGACCACTGGACACCTTGATTGCAGCCTTATGAAACCCTAAGCAGAGGACCTATTAAACTTTGCCCAGACTCCTGACTCACAGAAACTGTGAAGTGAGAAATATATGTTGTTTTAAGCAACTGAGTCTGAAACAATTTGTTACATAGCAATAGAAAACTATTACACTGTTACAATTGGTAAATCCCCACTGAGGACTTCCCCAGCCTTGCAGGCTCCACCTTGGACCCAGCAAGGAATCCAACTATGTTTCCTATAAGGAAACTGGGATCCTGGAGAAGCCTCACTAGGGATCTTCCCCCCACCTAATATTTTCTCATGTATAAAGTATTTTCTCATGCATAAATTATAATTCTATAAGATGTAACAGAGTACTCTTTTTCATCAGTTTTCAAAACTCTAAGGAACTAATTCCTGTCTCTTTCTTTAGTGGCAGAGGACACACAGCTCCTGGAATTATAGGATGTTATACACTGAATGTTTGTGTCCCCCCCAAATTCATATGTTAAAACCCTACCCTCTAATGTGATAACTTTAGGAGCATGGCCTTTAGAAGGTAATTAGGATTAAGTAAGGTCATGAGGGTAGAGCCCTCATGAATGGGATCAGGGCCCTTGTAAGAGCCATGAGAGAACTTGCTTCCTCTGCTCAAGGACAGGACACAAGGAGAAGTTGGCAGTCTGCAACCCAGAAGAGGGCTCTCACCGGAACTCAACTGTGCTGGAACCCTGATCTCACACTTCAAGCCTCCAGAACTGAGAGATAACTTTCTCTCACAGTTTGTAAGCCATGCAGTCTATGGTATTTTGGTTATAACATACTGAATGGACTAAGACACAGGGGATAGAAGTGAAGGTCTAAGTAAAGAAAAAGAATGTTGAAATAGCAAGGGAGGAACCATTTACTTAATCCCTACCTCTTACTTCTTGTGGTTATCATCAGTTAAAAATCTCTAGTAATCCTCAAAGGAGTGGTGTTCCTAAGGAACCCACGTGTTACTGGGTTATGCATAAAGGAGATGTTCAGTGAGGTATACTAGAAATCATTCTTATATTCACAAGGACTCAGTGATTAATGTCAAAACTCAGAGAAGTCCTCAGAGACATATCAGATACATACCCTTTATGTGTAATTTACATGTGGTCAGCTGTACATAGTTTCATTATACAGTTGACCATTGAACAACACAGGTTTGTACTTGTGTGGGTCCTCTCATATGGGGATATTTTTTCAATAGTAAATAGTATAATACTAGGTGAAGAGAGGTTGTTTGAATTCAGAAGAGAACTGATGATATGAACACTGGATAGGGAGGGTCAACTAAAAGTTATGGTCAAATTTTTTACCATGGAGATGGTTAGCACCCCTAACCCCCATGTTGTTCAAAGGTCAATTGTAATCATTTTAGTAATTTTTATTGTCTATCACAAGAATTAATTTATCCCCCACTCCAAATATCCCATCAGAGATCTTGACACATCTCAAGCCTTCAGGGTGGTAAAGGCCTCAGGTTTCTATCATTCAACAAAAGCCTCCCATATGATCATTTACTTCCTAATTTTCTGAGAAAACTCCTGAAAAGTCTTTCTCTTCCCCAGTTTGTCTGCCTTTTCCTTGCACAAATTTAGGCTTAAAGAGAAAACAAACAAACAAAGAGTAGAGTGGGAGTAGGAGTTGCCTTTGGGGTCCTAAGCACTTCAGCACATGGCCCTGCCCATATGGTGGTCAAGAACTCCACAAGGCAAGAAGTTCAGAACTTGGAACACAAAATCTGGCAACATTCTCGAGTTTTAGGGAGAAGTGAGCTACAAGACTTCTTACCTCTTCCAACTTTACTGGGGAGAATAAAGCACAGATTAATTTAAAATCAACAGAGTGTCTTGCCACTTCATCTCAAGTTAAATACCGCCCCCCAAGAGCTATTTTTATATTTAGATATTTTAAGTAGCGGCCAATATCTCTCACTGGTTTTCAGAATAAACCAAACCAGGTAAACAGCAATATTTACATAATACTATTTGTTCTGCCTCAGTGTGGTACAAGTTATGAATGTTTCAGGGAAAAGAGAGGGAGAGAATTGTCTTATTAGAAACAGTAGGTATAGTGGTATAGAAATACAGACAGGCAGGTAAACTCCTGAAACTAGGGAGTAAAGGTGAAAGAAAATATGTAACCCTACCCCTTCCAGGCTTCTATCCTGCTCCTGTATCACTGTGTAGCCTTTGACCTCTCTCAGGCTGACTCCCAGGCAACAGGTATTACCATTGCCTTTCGGGATATGGGTTAATATCTATTCCCACTGCCCAGTCCTTAAGAGGAGGAGAGTCCTCAGTCTTATTACTGTTGGGGTGATGATTTTCTGTTTTGCCAAGCTGAATCTCCGAATTTCATTTTTTTTTCCTGAATTCATTTTTGTCCCAAAGGAAACATTGTTTTCCAAGGTGATTCAATTCTACTCGACTGTACAGATTTTGTGGCATTATTGGATTAAATAGGCCTTACGGGCTTACCTTGGGAACCCAGACACCATTTATAACATTTCTATGGGGGAAATGCATTTCAAGCTCTAAACTACCAGATCTACAAAAAGCTCATTAGTAAACCAGTAATGCCCTTTCTTTTCTTTGCCTTGCCTTTGCCTGTGAGAGAAACAACCACACTGGTATGAACTGCATTCTTTTATCTAACTTCTTTTCTCAGTTGGAATGCTTTTGTCTGTAAGTAACAGAAGACCCTGCTAAATGCAACTTAAACAATAAGGACACTTATTATGACATTCAGCAAGAAGTCCAGAGAGAAGCAGATCTAAGAATTGGCTCAGCAGCCTAACAATGCCTTAAAGTACCTAAGCTCTTTCTAACCTTTGGCTTTGCTATGTTCTGCATGTCATCAATCTCCCTCATCCCTAGCCCGTAGGCAGCAGCAACTCTATGCATTAAATCCTCATAAAGACATCCGAAGGCTGGAAAGGAAAGTGGATTGAGGTGTTTTTCTCCTCATGTATATTTCTTTTATCAGGAAGAAATCTTTCCCAGAAGCCTTACAATAGATTTTCTTTCAGGTCCTATTGGCAAGAACTGAGTTACATACAAACTCCAAATGAATCCCTGGTGAAAGGGTAATGAGATTATGACCTATATCCTTCATCTTTTCTACCCTTGGCTGGGACTGGGGCTCATCTTCCCTGAGCACATTTTTCCCAAACTTGAACAAAGTTAGGGATTGATTAGGAAGAAGAAGAGGGGACTGGTTGTTGGTAGGTAACCAATAGCACATGTCACACTGTAATTTTACTCTTTTTTATGTTGTCTTGCTTAAGAGTTTTACTCTAGACCAGTAACATATGGCACTGGGCTACAAAGATGAGACTTCAATGGGATACAAAGCACACTAACAAAATGAGTACTAAATTGCAATGCTATGGTTGTGCTGCAAACTCGATGTTTTGAAATTATATTCCTGATTAAACAGTATAAATAGTGCATTGACAGTTTGGATGTTAGAGTGATTCACTGAGATTAAAGACATAAAGGGTGGAAAGCTTCCTAGTGCTAACTATGCACACTTTTCACTGACCTATGTCCAATAAGCCAAAAGATAAGATATGTGAAATTCACATGTAAACAAGAATATTAGTTAATATGGCACTTACTACACATTGAAATCTTGGCAGCTTTTCAATGATTAGTGGCACTGAAAATCTTTGTCCAGGGTCTATTAGCAGTAGTTTTCTCAAAACAATACCCCTCGGTTAAAATCGTATATAACCAGCAACACAATCACCAGATACCCTTCTCCAGTAATACTCCCATATATTTTGTTTAGTAAAAATTATTACTCTTTTTGTAAAGATCATACTCCTCATCACAAGACTGTGTAAAAATAATTCACAACTTGGACTCCCTGGTGATGCAGTGGTTAAGAATCCGCCTGCCAATGCAGGGGACATGTGTTCGAGCCCTGGTCCAGGAAGATCCGACATGCCGCGGAGCAACTAAACATATGTGCCACAACTACTGACCCTGCACTCTAGAGCCCATGAGCCACAACTACTGAGCCCATGTGCCACAACTACTGAGGCCTGTGCACCTATAGCCCATACTCTGCAACTGCAAAAAGACACCACAAATGAGAAGCCCACACACCGCAAAGAAGAGTAGCCCCCACTCGCTGCAACTAGAGAAAGCCTGTGAGCAGCAACAAAGACCCAGCACAGCCAAAAGTAAATAATTTTTTTTTTAATTAAAAGGAAAAATTCCAAACTTAGAAAACATAGCTTAATCCACCCTCTTTGTCTCAAAAGGGCATTACAGCTACCACCACAGGCCCCAATGAGAGAAGAGCTGGGTTCTGATACCCACTCAACTCCAGAAAAGTAATCTGACATAAACTGAGTTACAGATAGATTCAATCACCTATGTCTAAAACAAAGGTATGACACTTAAATACACAGAACTAAAAGTCAGTGGTCTTCTAGGAATTTTCCTAAGAATACTATGTGGTCCATAGAAGACAGGATAGTCCTTCCATAACCATATCACTGTTTGGAACTTTGTGACCTGATCTGGGTCTGAGAGAGGATATATCCTCTTCTCTCCCCTAACTTTGAAGCATGTAATAATGAAAACTGTGTGCCATTATGACTGTCTTTGACTTACCACTCTTCCTATGGGGCATCAAGGGGATTGAAGGCTGGGATTGCCATAATTCTTTATTGAATTTCAATAATTCTTTCTCTCAAACTTTAGTTGGAGAGTGAAGATAAAAGGACTGTCAAAAAAGGTAGTCTTCTCACTTCATCGGATTTTAGTGTGTGTCTGAAAGTGAAGAAAGCAATTCTTAAAGAGCATATAATGTACCTTTCCTTTTTGCACAAAACCAAAGGAAGAGGAGAAGACAAAGAGAAGTACACACTTAAATACACACTTAAGCGCACACTTAAATGGGCAAGAAATATTTTTTAAACTGCAGTGAAAATTGTCTTAGAAATTTCAGTCAGTAGCACTTAATGCAATCTTAAAATTAGAAATAAAAAAGGGTGAGGTAACTAAAAGCTGTACATAACCTCAGTTTGAATCCCTAATGGCTGTGTTGTTTGCAGTGAACATTCTAACATTGCAGTCAAATTTGTCAAATTTGAATTACGAGCTTAATCAATTTATCAACAATTATTTTTTGGGTCTTTAGCACTAGGCTTGGCCCTGTGTTAAGAAATACAAAGGGACTATAAAACACAAAGCCTGTATCAAGGAGTTCACAACATAGTTGAGGAGATGATTATTAGCCTTGAAATAATACAGCACAATACAGGTACTATAAAAATTAAATGCTAAATTTACTTGCAATCTAAAAGGTACACTTGTTCATACATTTCTAATATTTTATTTCCCTTCTGCTTTCCTCTTTTGTACATACACTTCCTCTCCATTACCTTGGTTATTGATCTTTCTAATGTGGGTGAAGCACCAGGCCTAATGTACTGTAGATTTTATCTAAAGCTAGTGTTTGTGACATTCTCTGTCTTTAAAAATAAAACTAAGCTAGGGACTTCCCTGGTGGCACAGTGGTTAAGAATCTACCCTCCAGAGCAGGAGACAAGGGTTCGAGCCCTGGTCCAGGAACATACCACATGCCACGGAGCAACTAAGCCCATGCACCACAACTACTGAGCCTGTGCTCTAGAGCCTGTGAGCTACAACTCCTGAGCCCGTTTGCCACAACTACTGAAGCCCACATGCCTAGAGCCCATGCTCTGCAACAAGAGAAGCCACTGCAATGAGAAGCCCACACACCACAACAAAGAGTAGCCCCTGGTCACTGCAACTAGAGGAAGCCCACGTGCAGCAATGAAGATCCAACACAGGCAAAAATTAATTAATTAATTTAAAAAAATAAAAAATAAAACTAAGCTAAAGTATTCTTAAACTTTTTATAACATGAATAACTTTCTGCTTGCTTAGGAATTGTTTGGAATTACTTCTCAGGAAAGAACAGATGTTGGTAAAGCTGGAGAACTAATTGGGCTTTGCGCAGTTCTGTCAATACATGGGAAAGTGTCTGTCTATCCAGATACCTGCCAGAAAATAACAAAAGGTTTTCACTGACATGCAAAGCAAGAGATCATTTAATTTTTCAAAATTCTATTCTCAACACTATGTTCATTAGTTGAGTTTATCTTTCTTGTCCCTAATTATGTTGTTTTAGATGCTGAGAGCTTTACTTTTTAAAAATATGTGTAACCAATTCCAAAATTAAGTAAATATCTGTGCTTAATTGGAGGATGGATAGAGGTAACTTATTATGATCCTGAAAAAAAAACCCAACAAAGTAATTATGATATTCAAAAAAAAAAACTCTATATGCTTTAAAAAGTGAAATGTCTAGCTATAATTATTTCTTTTTCCATCCAAGAATTATAGCTTTTATTAAATCAGTTCTACATTATACCAAACTTTAATGTGGAAATCTTATCAAACAAAAATCTTTCATTCCTACATATCATTTTCAAAAATATTTTCTCCCTAAAACTGAGAAATGTGAATTAGAGATGCATAATAAAACATCTACTTGATAGGTCTACTATGAATTGATAGACAAATATGTAAAAAAAAAATGGTTTTAGTCTCATTGAAAGGAAATGGTCTTAATATCCCTATTTTTTTCCATCTTATTGTGAAATATTTTAATTGTTCAACAATTGCTGTAAAAGGAAATTGTCTTCCTAAAAAAGTAGGCCAAATAAAATAGGCCAACTTGTTTACGAAGCAAAGTATTTCCATCCACTTACTCATAGTTCTTGGCTTTTGACAAGATGTCTCTGAAATGGAAATATTCACTCAATAATTACACAACTTTATAAATACATATTTTTTCATATATATGTATTCGTGCTAAAAATTTTTAGATGAGCTTATTTGAATGGTGTAGGCCATCCATTAAAATTGAGGAATTTATTTAACTGGGTCTGTGATTCATAAGCATATCCTCATATGACACTGGAACTTTTTCCTGTCAAACATTTGTACATAGTTTTAAGGTTAAAAAACTTTTGTGTATAATTTACATCTTTTGGCCACTGATTCTAAGCAAGTCTCCATTAGAACAAAGGTAATTCATGCCCTGCATCACGGTCCCTAATAACTAAATTTTAAAGAGATGACAATGTGCAGCTGACAAATGATCTAAAGAGATAAGCAATTTTTTAATGCTGTGCTTTAAGATAAAAAGGGAAACTTTATAAAATGTAGTTTGAGGAGTAGTACTTTCAAATGATTTTCAGCTCTCCTATATGAAAACTGTGTAGCCTGATCCCCTTTTCAGTTTGAACTTTCTTGTGGGCCTCATGAGACTAAAAGTGGTTTCCAGAGAAGATGATATTTTTAGTAACCAAAATTTTATTACCATCACTGAGACCTATTTATATTGAGACATTTATTTGACATTTAATTTATTACAATAAATCTCATGGTCTTAACACTCCATTTATTTCTTACCATTATTTGGGAAACATAACTATCAAAATATTATAAAGTAATACATGTACTAGTCAATGACAGCTAAAATTATGCTGAATAAGAATAATAAACAACCACAAAGTCTCAATGGCTTATAAAAACAGACAATTTTTTTCTCACTCATCAAACTATGGGTTGGCTGTAGATCTGCATATTTCAGCTGGGCTTACCAGGGCTCGGTTAGTCTGGATTAGACTCCAGAAGATCAGGTTCAACTCTGCTCCACCTGTCTTCATCCCTCTAGAACCAGAGACTACTCAGGGCATAGTCCTCTCATGGTGGACAGCAGAAACTCAAGAACACATGCTTACCCACACTGCTACATTCAAAACCACTCTTCCTGTAATATGGTTGCTCATATTCCATTGGCTAAAGCAGGTCACATGACCAAGCCCAACATCTACATGGTTGGAAAATATACTCCACCTACCCTAGTAGAAGATAAGAAAATGTTACCTGGCAAAGGGTTTGAGTGTATAATTCAATGACAGGGAGAATGAAGATATTCTATAATATTTCCATAATATTTTACAATAGATGTTCATTACTTTAAATTTGGAAAATATATGTGCACACCTTGAGGAAAAAACTCTTGATCAGTAAGGTGAAATGATCCACTTATAATAAGAATTTAAATTTGAAAATTTAGCCAGAATTTGTCACTTTATAGAAAGCGTTGAGGTTAAACACACATTTAACATGTAATTGGATTGTTAACATAGGGATGCCTTTAGATTATATCTCCCAGAACAAAATGAATATAACATCCAGCATCACTTGAAAAATTAAGTTATTTAATGATGACATTGTCTGAAAAACATACCTTTCCCTCTTGATGATTGGGCATAACAGAATAATTTTTTTCTGGCATAATTCTAGGGCAAGAAGCACCCAATAATAGAAATCTAGCATTTTTGTTATGTTAGGGAAATATACTTTTAAAATATGATTTTATGATGTTCTATTATAAAATTATGTTATTTAGGCCTGCTTTATTTTATAATGATAGTAAATCTAATGTTAATAAAAACTCATATGGACTGGAACGTGAAGTCCATAATCGTCACCACATATGGCTACTTCCCTGACACCCCCTTCTAGGGCTGAATGAGAACTTCAACCAACAATCCGTTTGATTCTTGACACTGCTGCCCAGAGTGGTGAGAAATAAAAAGGCTGATACGTGATTTTTTGTTTTGTTTTTGTATTTTCAGTACATGCATTTCTAAGCATTGAAGGTGCTATTTAAAAATCACTATAGTCATATTAAAGTATAGTGGCTAAAAGAGAAAGCAAAGATCTTATGTAATACTTCCTTACTTACAAATACTTGATAACTCCCAAGTTGCCCACAGAATGAAGATCTTTTTAGCCATTTACCATTCTAACTTTATTCTCCACTATTCCCTTATAATACAGCCAAATTAGGCCATTCCTTGTTTTCAAATTTTACTCTAGGCTAACCTGCCTTTTAAATTTTTTCTGGGATTTTTCTCTCCTATTATTCAAAACCCTGCTGACCTTCCAACATTTACTCATATTAAGAACTTAATTTCAAGGCCCAAATACAACTGTCCTGAGAAACTTTTTCTGGTAACCCTAAGATATTGAGTTCCCATTGCTTTTTGTACCTCTCTGGTAGTACATAACATATCTTAACCTCTACCTTATTTGGTTTGTCAACAGTCATATGTTGGGCTTCCCTGGTGGCACAGTGGTTGAGAGTCCGCCTGCCAATACAAGGGACATGGGTTCGTGCCCCGGTCTGGGAAGATCACACATGCTGTGGAGTGGCTAGGCCCGTGAGCCGTGGCCACTGAGCCTGCACGTCTGGAGCCTGTTTTCTGCAACGGGAGAGGCCACAACAGTGAGAGGCCTGCGTACTGTAACAAAACAAAACAAAACCAGTCATTTATTGAATACCTGCCATGCATCAGGCCTTTAGAAGTTCAATCTATTTCACATGTTTGTTGTATCTTAGCAAAGTATGATCTCCCTGAGATCAAAGGCTATCTTACTCATCTTTATCTTCTGTGTTGGGCCTACCACATCCTCTTTCACACAGTAGGTGCTCAATAAATATTCAGATGAAAAAATACTTTTTGTAGAAAAAAAGTCTCAGTAATTTTTATTCATTTTGCCCAGGAGAATTCAAAAAAGATTGTAAAATTTTACTTTAGGCTTCAGCAAAAGCACCTGGATCACAGACACTCAATAAACTGTAACAGGGTCATTAGAGGTAATTGGATCTATTTGAGCTAGGAAAAGACTGCCATTTGCCTTGAGGTATTTAAAATCAAAGATAGAATCTCATTTGTCTGGGATGGTTTGAGTGTGGGCCTGCATAACAGTTGTAACCCCTCCAGACTATTGTGATTCTATCCTATGGATTTTCAACATTCAAATAGTAAATGAGAAACTGACAATATGAGGATATACATACACTAACCTGTAACTCTTTATATAACTACAGATTTCTACAAAAATTATTAACTATTATTACTTATATAAAATAATAAACTGGGTAAAATTTTGTATTTATAAAGTGTTTTTAATCCTCTCTGATCTTTTTCCTATCTTCCTTAAGTACAGCTTTTATATGCCATTAATTGCTCAAAAACATAGAGTAGCCATTATTTCTTTATAGGCATAGAATTTTAAAGCTAGAAGAGATTAGAAACCATTGAATCTTTTCTGTTAATTTCACACAATGGTAACCGAGGTCTATAAAATTCTCATAACTATCAGAAGTAAAACTGTGACTAGTCTCCTGCCTCCTGATGTAATGTTCTTTCTACTTTCCCGTCCTATAGCTTTGAAAACTCTTCTGTCCTTTTTTGAGATCTCTACAATGAGACATCTTTATAATTACTTGGAAGTACTTCCAACTCTACCCTCAACACAAATCTTTACTCGGTGATTGTCTTCTATTTTACAAACTTCTGTCATGAAAAGTCTTTTCGTAAATTCTCTTCTGCTCAAATTCAAAGACTGTCCTCCTATATGAAACAAACTCTGCCGTTCCAACTCACAGTGAACTATTGAGTCTTCAAAAGAAATATTCTGTATCTGAAAGTTAAAAACTTTGCTAGCTAAGGAGCTGGATGTAAAGACAGCTTTCAGGCAGTTTATAATACAGATGAGATTAAACATGTTCACATTAACAGGGCAAAATATTACGAGCGTTTTAAAATGGCCACAATGAACTGTTGGAGCACAAATAAGAGAGAGACATAGGTAGTATCTGCTGTAAGCAACTAAAGATGGTAAACATTCTAGAAAGACGGAAGGACAATTCAAGACTAAAGTTAAGCACTATTCAAAGACAAGAGTTGGAAAGTGCAAAAGGAAAACAGCAAGTATAAAATTTGGCAAGGCTTTAGAGTTTGTCAAGCAGGGTAGTAAGGGGTAAGGCAGGAGTAAGTCAAGGTGAAGTTTGGTTATATACAGTCTTAATTTCCAAAAAAAAGGTGCATGAACTTCATTTTCCAAGTATGAAATTGAGAATATTTGAACAAGGAAATTTCTTGATCAGAGCTCTGCTCGGGAAGATTAAACCAGCTGGAATCTATTGAATGAATTGAAGAAGGAAATAACTGGACCAAATAGACCAGTTGGGAATGAAATATGATGGTACAGGCAAGAGTTAAGGAGGGCCAGGGCTAGAGCAGGAAGTGGGGAAAAAATATATGGGGTCAAATGTGCAACAACACAAGAATAGAATCAATAGGATTTGGTAACTGATTGGATATGGGCATGAGAAAGTGGGAGAAGCAGTTAACAGAGATGGCCATAAACAGAGAAAGAGAAAACAGAAGGACATGCAAGTATTGCAGGCGAAAATTATAATGTTTTTGAAAAATATTTTCTAATTTAAATTCACATTATGCATATTAAATGTGTACAACAAATCACATGTATATTTAGACACAGTAGTGATTTAATGCTTAATTACATACTGACATATTGTTCATTAAGTGTTTCAACCATTTCCATCTTATCTCTTCAGTGATACCAGATCCTTCTTGAGGAAGGGGGAGAAAGGAGTAGGCAGGATAAATTGATAAGTAGAAAGCTCTTATTATATTCCACACTCAAACACTATGTGTATGCTGCTATTCCCATTTTACAGATAAGGAAACTAAGGTTCAAAACTATCAGGTAAGTCTCATATATTGCCAGAGATGATGTGACCCCAGTCTTACTGACTCCCAGAACCCAGGGACTTTCAGGAGTACTAATCGGTAGAGATTCCAGGAAGCAGATTTTGGCTGAATATAAGAAAAAATAAAAAACCCTTTTCAACAATTAATTACAGCTCTGAAGTTCAAGAAGCAAACTGAGACCTACAGGGAAATGTTAATGAGATTATGTAGGTATGCAATCTGCAAGCAAAGGAAATCACACAGATTTTTGTCCCAAATTGTCTCAAGATAATAACTGATATGACAGCAAGGTACACAGAAGCAAAAATTAAATATTATAGATTTTCCTCTTCTTTGTGCTAAAGTACACACTTTTAAAAAATTAATTTAAGTTTTTAATTTATTTACTTTTGGCTGCGTTGGGTCTTCATTGCTGCGTGCAGACTTTCTCTAGTTGCGGCGAGCGGGGGCTACTCTTTGTTGTGGAGCACGGGCTCTATGTGCGTGGGCTTCAGCAGTTGTGGCACATGGGCTTAGTTGCTCCACAGCATGTGGGATCCTCCCAAACCAGGGCTCAAACCCGTGTCCCCTGCATCAGCAGGCAGATTCTTAACAACTGCGCCACCAGGGAAGTCCTAAAGTACAGATTTTTAAAATAGTTTCCCTTTGCTTTTCTTTTTAACTCAAATGGTAGATGTTTTCACAATTTTCCTTGGATTTAATGTATACATGTTTGAGTGTTGTGGTAGGACTGTAGAGATGTAAAGACAGTGATCAAATTCAAGTATTAGCTTCTAATTAAGATTTCAGAAAGTAATTTGTTTCTTTGCTAAAGTATGTAACTTTACATCACAGACTACTAGTGGAATGAATAAATGGAAATATGTTCCATGTGTACATTTCACAAGAAAGTAAAAAACGTTTTTTGACGTTAGGGAGCCAAGCTCCATTGCACTTGCACACATCGCCCTGAGCAGGTTAGAAAATATAATGTAAACTAATATTTAGACTTTGAAGTTGAAGTGTAAATTCAAGTCTCATCTTTTTTTTTTTTTTTTTTTCGCTGTATGCGGGCCTCTCACTGTTGTGGCCTCTCCCATTGCGGAGCACAGGCTCTGGACGCGCAGGTTCAGTGGCCATGGCTCATGGGCCTAACCGCTGCGCGGCATGTGGGATCTTCCCGGACCGGGGCATGAACCCGTGTCCCCTGCATCGGCAGGCGGACTCTCAACCACTGCACCACCAGGGAAGCCCAAGTCTCATCTTTTTATGCAACCACACTCACTTGTGAAGAATACCCTCTCACAGACAAACCTACCTGAGTACAAATGGTCAACTGGTCCTACTAAAATCTGAATAAAGTTTTAAAAGAAACACAGCAAAATCCAAAACCAAATTCTCCTATCTCCTTCTTATTAAAGTTGTTTGCTTGATTTTTCCCAGACCATATACATTAAGAAAAGGGAGGGTGTTTTAAATTTTTTTATTTTTTATGTTTAACTTTATTATAATCTATGGAAAAATATGTCTGTGATCTCCACGTGGGGTCCCTTTACTTTAGATTAGGTTAAAGTGTGGTAGTTTGACATGTAGAAACAGCTTAGTCCAAATTAGAAATGGTATACCCAGTGCAAAATGAAGGAAAACTTTTTCAATAGCCAGGCGAATTTCAACAGCCAACTCCCTTCCAAAAACCCCACAGAAAAGTAGGATGAGGTAGCAGGTGCTGAAGGATAAAATAAACTAGAGATCCACACAGAAATAGGCAGAAGTTTTTGGACAACATTTAGTCCAAGATTAGATCTAAAATCCCTAAGATTCTCCCAGATTCCTTTCTGGAGAACACTACGTCTAAAATAAGAGTTAGTAACCTGGCTCTTGGAGTTTATCACAACTCAAGCTAGAAAGACTGGTGAAAGGGAACTCTGGATACCATATCTTTATAAATTCTCTGGAACCTTGCACCAGAGTTCATGGCAAATTGGATCAAAGCCAAAGACCTTAAAGGATTGGCCTGAGTGTTGATAGCTGGCTCTAGGAGGAGGAATGGAGACAAGGACAGATATTTACATTTCAGCTATTTAGAATCCTCATCAGGGAGGATGAATATGTACTTGTGTGATTTAATGCTATCCAAAAGCGTATTCTTATTTTTCAAAGAGAGAAACTGGGATTGATAGGAGGCTAAGAAAATTTCCCAACATTATGTAGAGAGAGTCAAGCTAACATTTGCATTCAGACTCCAAAATTCATTATCTTTCCACTATATCAAGAGGTTGTAATATTCCCTATTCACAAGGCTTTTTTTTTTTAAAAAAATACTGTTCCTGTGCTCGCTTCGGCAGCACATATACTAAAAAACAAAAAATACTGTTCCCAAATTAGGATTCATCTTTCCATTTTCTAATTTAGCTTATTATTTCAGTGACTCTATATGTCATAAAATAAGCCTCTGGATCTTATACTATCACTTGAACTTAGCCTTTGCTTTAGTTCCTCTTAGTCTCTCTGCCTAAAGTAGACAAAATATTCTCTAACAATAATACAACTTTTCCCTTAATTGATGGTTTCTCATAAAATCTCAACAATAGTATACTTTTTATAAATTCTAATTCTTCTTGACCAAACCTTCAAATTAAAAAAACAAACCAATTTAGCAAAACTATTTACATTTTTAAATTAATGACAATACAAAAACACAGACCAACGTAAAAAAATGACAAATATAGAAGAGTTCTCAGATACTAGATTGGAAAATTGAAGAATAAAGAGATTAAAATAGCAAGTGACTATTTAAGATATATTTTAAAAAATTTTTTAAACATTGCTAAACAAAGGAAAAAAAGATCTGAGGAGGTATTTTAAATTTGGTCAGCTTCCTTCTGGCCATTTCCAAATAAACATACCAAAACTAGGAAGGGTACATTTTAGTCTGAGACAATCTGGGCTATTTAGAAAAAGGTCTTTCTGTTCATTTAGACTATTAACCTCTACACACACACACCCTTAGAAATACATACACAAAAGTCAAATATAAATTAACTTCTTAATATAAAGACAGCCAAAATCTTCTGTGCATGTAATTTTATATATTTGTATGTCTCAGAGAATACTGTACCAGGTGTAAGCAAACTTAGGTTCTAAACTGAACCTTACTCCTTTCTAACAGGGTGACTGGATAAGTTAGTAATAACTCTGTGCCTCAGTTTTCTTACCTGTAAAGTAAAGGAGTTGGGATGGATAATTTCTAGTCATTTCCAGCTATATGACTATGATTCTCACACAAGTGGGATGAGAAAATCTATGAGGCTGTATTGAATTGCATTTGTCCTTGGTCCTGAACAGCTTCAGAATTTTAAGCTGATTCATTACAGCCAGAAAGGAACATTTCCATTTCAATTTCAAGATAATCATAGCCAGGTTTAACCCTTTCAGATTAAATGTTGATTTTCTTATTTTTCTTAGCCCTCTATATCTGTCAGCCCAGGACTTTCCTGTAATTAGACATCAATCTTTTGATTAATTCTGTATCTGCTTCAGGAAAGTGCCTACTTTTAGCCCCTAAATTATTTCTAATGTGTGTGTTACCTGCCCTATGTATACTTGCTCTTGTGTTTTTGTGCCCTTTTCCTTATACCTAAGTAGCACTTTACTTTAGCTGATAATTCTCTTTAAGAGCCCAATCCTGCCCTGTAAGATTTTTAACAATTCTGTCCCAAATAATGGATAGGATGATACACTTCTACTTGTCTCTGTTTTAAACTGGAAATATTTTATATCAAATATCACAAATCCTCTTGTTATTGCAATATTCTTGTATCTAAACATCTGTAATATTTCTTAAAATAAAGGGGATTAGAATTTCATCTTAAAATATGTTCCAAAGTTTTAATTATTAGTTACTCGTACATTCTACTTACATAACTTAAAGATCATATAATACGCCATAACTCAAAATTATAAAATTATAGTAAATTAACTGGTGTACACATAGGGGTCATTTTAGCAAACTGTAAATTCAGTAATGACATAACTAAATGCAGAGGTCCAAATGGCTGACTCAGGTAGTAATTTATTAATGTGTTTTTACCACTCAGACACACATAGTGATATATTAATTGTTTAAATCAGTAAAAGGGACATACCAGTGAGAAATACGCCATTTTTTTTTTCTCTTTCTTGGTGTATCATCGAGAGGTTATCTCTAGCCTGAAGGGAAAAAAGAGTAGATGGAAAAGTATACTTTTATTGTATAAAAACTTAAATAGGAAATAATTATCTTAACTAAAAGTCTCTGAGTTTCTGCATTTTTCATTCAAAACAAACTAAATAACCTTACCTTTAATTTATTTCATAATGTGTATGGCAGAGTCTCAAGCTGCTGGCACTAGACAAAGACTCAAGTAGAGAATAGATGATAAGAAACTGACTCTGTCGGGGAGTAGTTAAATAAACAATACCATATAATACACATATAAACACTAATTATTGCCAGGACTGAAGAGTATGACTGTGCCATTATATTTCTTCTTTCTAAACACACTTCTGAGGAAGTAGTTTTAGTTCTTTTTTTGAGTTCTTTTAGCCTTCAAGGCTATTCTTTGGGAGTACAAAGGTACAAAGAAAAAGTTAAAACCATTAAGAAAGATTTCTTCAGTCTCCCAACTAAAGCCTTTGATGAAGCTCTTAAATATTATCAATAGTTGCTCAATTGTTAATTCTATAAAAATTATCCAGGACTTCCCTGGTGGAGCAGTGGTTGAAGGTCCACCTGCCGATGCAGGGGACGTGGGTTCGTGCCCCGGTCCGGGAGGATCCCACGTGCCGCGGAGCGGCTGGGCCCGTGAGCCATGCCCGCTGAGCCTGCGCGTCCGGAGCCTGTGCTCCACGGCGGGAGAGCCCACAACAGTGAGGGGCCCGCGTACCGCAAAAAAAAAAAAAAAATTATCCAAAATTTTAGTGCTTTTCTACAGTCCAGTGAATAATTCTAAGTATTTCTATTTGCTACATGAGAAAATGAAGGCAGATTATAAATTTCCGTAGTTTTTTAAAGTGATATAAAAATCGAAATCACCTTTCACTCCCAGCATTCCCTAAGCAAATTATTGGTTACAGAGTGTAATTTATGTTTACAATGATTAGCTAATTGTTTGCAATATATTAAATTCATAATGTAAAGTTGTGAATTTTAGTATGTGTATATAGTTTATTGTACAATGAGTTCTTTTTCATATTTACTGTGTACAGTAAGTATATTAATACCTATATTATGCCTTTCTTAAAGTAATACTTTAAAATTCTAGAGTTTCATAAGTGTTTCATGTGAATTTTTAACTTACTAAAAAATATTTACTGAGAATCTGGTATATGTCAGGCACCCTCAATATGCCAGTAATACAGCAATGAACAAGTCCTAATTTCAATGCTTATTGTTGGGAAATAATATCCATACTGTGTTTGAAACAGTTATTGTTTTCTTTAATATGGTATATTGGAATGCACTGCAATGAAACAGTGACTTTTGTAATTTAATTATGGTAAAGCAATTTTTAGAATAGATAATCCATTACTAATGCTAAACATTCTCATGACCAATTACCTTTATATCATCTTGTCAGTTAGTGGCATTGAAAATCCAGTTTCTTCATTACTAATAATGCTTTGATTTTATTGCTTTCATTTTGTACATGGTGGCAATGGAAAATTCTACACAAGTCATTGAATTTTGTGGTTCCACAAGACAGTTCATCATTCTACTCTACTGTAGCTGGGTAATAGCCTTTCTGTACATGATATGCTTGTTCTTTTAGTTCATCTTCTTTCTATTCTATTCTCTCTCTCCTCCCCTTGAGGCTGCTATTATTCTTCTCCACCCTCCATCCCATAACAAACTTTCCCAGCAAACTTGACTCCAGGACCCCTTTGTGCCCTCCTGAAAAAAAAACAGTGTGTGAAATATGCTTTAATAGCATGTCTTTGCTGCTTATATAAAGGAACACTGTAGGTAGAATAACACTTCATTTTTCTATGATATATTGCCATATTGTAACATCATTGCCAAGGGACTTATTTTTTCAATATATTTAATAGTAAATTTCTCTATGAGCATATCAACTGGAAAAAAATGTCTATTATTCCTGATGAACTGGCAAATTTCCTATTATTAAACACTGAGCATTGTATGATCAACTACATTTTTCCCTAACTGACAAGAAACTTGGAGCCAGGAACCAAGCTTTTTGCAGCCACAGGTCTATATAATTTTGGTAGCCCTAAGAAAAGAGAATTCAAAATTATGAACACAAAATTAAGTGCAGGGCTATGGAAGGGGCTCATGTAAGTTCAGAGCCTTGAAGCTTAACCTTTATTAGCTACATGGCAAATCCACTTCTGCTTGGAACTAAGATTTATGCCCAGCTGCTACTATTTTCCTCTATCATTGTTTCTTAATGCACTAGCTACCTTGTTATCCTTGCACAATTGGGATCTAATTGGTTGTTTAAAATTTCTGAAAAATATGGAAATTATTAAAAATTACATACATATAAACATATTCTTTAAACTGAAAGCACATAAATATTAATTTGTTTGTTAATCTTTTCATTGATACCCAAAGCTTTTTATTTGGGTCAGGTATTAAATGGAGGTTAGTTAACAGAGGTTGTCTTCTGTTTAATTACCCCATCCTCATCTTTATAATTTGAATTTTATATTTTAATTTTGGACTAATGGTTTTATATTTCATGTACCTGTGCTTTTTTTTTTTTTT
>NW_006796728.1:1874659-1885428 GCF_000442215.2 Lipotes vexillifer | reverse complement strand
AGCAAAAAAAAAAAAAAAAAAAAAAAAAAAGATAAACTAACACCCTTGTATGGGTTGGCTAGTACTAATTACAAAGAAAATTGCTAAACTTTGCTTCACTGGCTAAAATACATCAATTGAGGTAACAAATAAAATTTAAGTCTCCACGTTCAGGAAAGGCTACTTAGGAGTAAAGAAGTCAATGAGAATAAATTCTCTCTCCTCTCATTTCTCATTAAAACATTCTGGGAGATGCATCTGTGAGGAGCAGCTCACTCTGCCAACCAGAAAAGTTAGGGTTAAAACCATATACAAAAATTAAATACTGCTATCCCAGTCATGAAGTGGTATCCCTGCAGTGTGATCCCTCTTTTCTTCTGGAAAAGAGTTAGAAAAAGGCAAATAAACTGCAGGCAAGCAGCAGATCCAAGGTCCAAGAATCATGATCAGCAAAGCAATCACCAGCCAAATCCACCATGAGGCAGAGGAAAACACATTGAGAGTATCATGCTTTGGAACCATTAGAGATAATGGACAGTGTACACCATCACTTTCTTCTTGATGTCCAGCAGCCCTAACATAGAGTCTCTTTTGAAAGCTTATGCCCAATGCTTAATCTGATGTGGCTGGGAAGAAGAACAAGCTGTTTTCTACCTCTCTCAATTCCTCTGACTTACTCTGGAGCTTTCTGAAACATGCAAGAACAAATATTTTAAAAATCTTGCTATTTTTTCAGGAAAAAAATATACAAATAACTGAGTCCACTGGGGTAAGCCTTTGTCAGTCACAGCCATACCTTACTGAAAGTGACTTTTGATTGATAGTGACTTGTAAAATAATGTACTACCTTGTAAGGAACATTTGTGGGAAGGCAATATAGAGATTTCTTTGTGATTAGTTCTTGTGTGTGTGTGTGTGTGTGTGCTCTAAGGGATTAGTTTTTTCTTTTTTTAAATTTTTAACATAAAGCTCTTCTTTCTTCCTCTGCAATTCTTGAGTACCACTGAGCATATTTTGATTATTTTTGGTGCCATTGTTTGATAGCCTTCTTTCTTTAGGTACAATTCTCTGACATACACTGCTTGACAGAAAAAAGTATCTACAAGAATTTCCTGAGAAGACATTCATATGAAGCATGTGTTAGATTTTTCATTTTCATTTGGCATTTTCCAACTCAACTAATTATGTTATCACTCAATGTACACATTAAAAAAGAAAGTTCTAAGTAAGAAAATAGCACAAAAAACCTTGAAGTCCTGCTGCCTAACTTGAGAGATATTCCTGACATCTTTAAATAGAAGAAAATTATATTGGTGCTTTTACATATCTGCATATTTTGTGCTTCTCTGTCTGTCTCTCTCCACCTCCACCCTCTTTCTTTCTATATCTATTTCTCTAAAGACTTCTTTCTCAAGAATACAGGGTCTTTACTGATCCATTCAATGGTAATGGTTGCTACAGAGTTTATTGGCCTTTTCTGGGTTGTTGCTAGCTGTGAAGGTTTTGACACATTACATCTCTCCATCAAATATATCTATTACTTACATTTCTCATTCTCTTTCTTAGGCTATAAGGTATGCAGAAATTCTGCCAAACATAAAAATGAATGGCCAGTTGTGACATGAATTGAGAATGTGGCAATGAACATATACTGCCAGTACATATTTACAAGCAAATACAGTGCTCTCCTTCCCGTATCCACCAGGGGGTTGGTTCCAGGACCACTACCTCCTCACCCTTGATAGCAAAATCCATGGATTCTCAAGTCCCTTATATAAAATGGTGTACTACAGTTGGCCTCCTATATTGTGGGTTCTGCATCTGCAGACTTAACCAACTGCAGATCAAAAATCGAAAATCGAAAATCAATGGGAGGTTGGTTGAGTCTGTGGATGCAGAACAAGCAAATACAGAAGGCCGATTGTAACTGTATTTCATCAGTATTGTAACTGTATTTCAACTGAATTTTAATCAGTCAGTCAGCCATTGATTATAAGGCACATCATTATATGCATCACTAAGAAAGAGAACATATTTCCATTTAAATCTGACACATCATGACTTGTAAGATGAACCTCCATTTCATAGATGAAAGACATGGAGAAGGAGGGCACCACAGATTGATGAAATGTAGTGAACGTATGTATGTTGATGTGCCTTTCCTCTTGTACTTCTAGTGTCAACTACCAAGCATATTACATTGATATTTTACTTACCTGCCTTCTTTCACTCTTCTTTTTTCAAATCAAATTTATGTGCAGGTAATTTTGCTGATTTGGCCTTGATTTTAGGATGAAGTTTAAGGCCTGTGCTTGGGTTCTCTCCGATGTATGTCATGGATCTTGGCACTATTTACTCCTGCAGAGTTAATTTCATTTATTCTGCCTTCAGTTGGCCAGTGACACAGATATCAGAGAGAGCCGGCACATGAGTCCAGTACTTGGGAACCACTTTTTTATCCCAGATTAAAAGAATTATTCAAAAATACATATCAATTTTATGGAGTAGTATGCCATTCGTTATGTTAGTTTCTATAATTTTTGATGATTTTGAAATATTTTGAAATTAAATATTTAAAGGTTTAAATAAGAAAAAAACTACATATAAATTTTAAAAGCATTTGGGCTAAGATCTACAAAATTGTGAGGAAGGAAAAGTTAGTCTTCAGTGTCACCCTTCTTCGTGATGGCTAATTTTCTTACTTAGTATTCCAAAACATAAAGGTCAGAGGGTGCCCTATTATTCTGGGTAAAGCCCACAGCTCCTACTAAAAGCTGTGTGTTCTTTCTCTTATATTCTTAGGGATAGCATTTTAGCAATAAGCAAATCTGATAATATTATCCTTCCAATTGGACAAAGAGAGGGAAGTGAGACTCTGCCCCCAGAAAAAAAAATGATATGCATTTAACACTGACCTTTGGGAAAGCAATTAATATTTTTTTTTTATCCTATAATTAGGGACTTTAAGTGAGCTGGGTAGAGGCAGGGCAGTTTTAGAACAAATAACAAAGGAGAGAAATTATGACAGGTTACCAGGTAAGATATTTTGGGGAAGGTGGACCTTCCATCTATACACAGTGTATAGTTAGAACTTAAAGTCACTAATGCCAAGGACTAGCCTAGATTTAGGGAGAGCTTTTGCTTCATCTCAAAGAAAACTTTATAATAGTCATACAGTAGATTCTAGAAAAAAAGCCATTCATTTACTCATTCATAATCTTTTTTAGCATCTGTTATCAGCCTGGCCTGGGCTTGGTGTTAGGGAGATAGCAATAAAATAGATTTAGGTTTTGCTCTCATGGAATTTATAGTACGGCAAAGAGTATAGGCATTAAATAAGTAATTATATGTGTAGTAGGCATTATAAAAGAGATATGCAGGATGTTATGGGATCCAATCTAGTGTTTGACAACCTAGGTTGGGTCAAGGAGATGATATCTTATTTGAAACCTCAAAGATGGGTGCATAGTAACTTGGTGAAAGTAGGGAATGGGGCAGGACTTCCAGGCTCAGGGAAAAGTCAGTCTTTTTGAGGGCCCCGAGGCCAGAGTGTTAACAGTACCTCACTAAAGCTAGAAGAAACTAATTGTGAAAGAAATATAAGAAGGTATGTAAGAGACAAAATTGAGATGATAGGTGAGGACCACCCACATTGTGGGAGGCCCTGTAAGCCATTTAAGTAGCTTGGATTTTATTCTAAAAGACATTGAAATATATTAAATGGCCTTAAGCAAGACTTAACCCATTTTATGCTTTTACTTTTTTAATATTCTAGCTGAGAGTAAAGAATAAAGAAGGGATTGACTGAATGCAAGAGACCACTGAGAAAGCCATTGGAGTAGACCAGTGGGGATCACCATGCTTGGAATAGAGAAGGGTGCTTGGCACCCACAGGAAAGCAGGGGAAAAGTGGATAAATCTGGGAGCAATTTGGAGGTTGACTTTTTAAGATTTATATGCTCAATGAAGAAAAAGAAGCCATCATGGATGACTGCATGAATGCCAGGTTTCTCTCTTGAGCAACTGGTTAGGTAGTGATACAATTTCTGAAAACAACAACAAAAACCAAACCAAAGAAAAAGAGGGGGAAAACAACAAAAATGGGAAAAATTCCAGAGGAACTCTGACATTAAGGATCAAGTAATAAAGAAAGAGGTGACAGAGGAGATCAAAAAGGTACAGACAATCAGTAGAAGGAAAATCTAAAAAAAAGAAAAATTGTTAAAGAAACCAAAGAAAGCATTTCCAGAGTGAAAATCAACAATGTCAAATGCTACTGAAAAATCAAGCTACATAAAAACTAGAATTGTCCTATTGGAGTTATTGACATGGTACTCACTGCCAGCTGTGGAAAGACTAGTTTTGACAGTGTAGCATAGGTAGAAAGCACCAGGAATAACTGAGAAGGGAGGTAATGGAATTATAGAATATAAACTCATTTAAGAAGTTTGACAGTTAAAGGGAAGATATGAAACATGTTTATATGCTTATGGAAAGCAGCCATATGTGACAGTGTGTGATAGTCAAGGGTTTTTCTGAAAGCAATAAAAACTAACCTTAAACTAGTTTAAATAAAAAGAGAGGAAATTTCTTACAAGAATACAAAGGAATCTCAAGGAACCCAACAGCAGGCAGAGAATACAATTTGCTAGAATCCAATTTACTAACTGATTAATTTACCAGGTTTGCTTGTTTGAAGAGCTTTAGTTGACCAGATTATATTGTGATTACATAAATATTTGTGGGAATGTTTATTTTTGTGTCTTCCCTACTCTCTATTGCTAGAGTGGAAGACTAAGGTGAAGGTAAAGAAGATTGAGGGCAATAAGATAGTATAATCACAAGAATGTACATAATTTTTTGTGGATATATTCTTCTTATGACTATATATATATATATATATATATATATATATATTTCAACTCCTCAAGTCCTAATTTTTTTGTTTTGTTTTGTTTTTTTGTTGTTTTTGTGTTGTTTTTTTTTGCGGTACGTGGGCCTCTCTCTGTTTTGGCCTCTCCCGTTGCAGAGCACAGGCTCCGGACGCACAGGCTCAGTGGCCATGGCTCACGAGCCCAGCCGCTCCGCGGCATGTGGGATCTTCCCAGACCAGGGCACAAACCCATGTCCCCTGCATCGGCAGGCGGACTCTCAACCACTGCGCCACCAGGGAAGCCCTGCTCTTTAATTTTTAATGAAGTCTGTTTTGAAGCATTCTCTTCCTTTGATATCTGTAAATACTCTTCTTTTTCTTCTGCCTTTTTCAACACTTCTGTCTCCTCTGTCTCCTTTTTTGGCTCTTCTGCACTTGTCCTCTAAGGGAGGGTTTGTCTCAAGTCTTCAAACCTGAGCTCAAATCTGCATATAGTACTTTAGTCTCCTTTAGGAATAAGACCCTTAAAGGAAATTCTCTCAGCAAAAACCTTTTTACTCCAGTAGAGCTACATACTGTAACTTCCACAGCCTGGGGTTGCATGATGAATACACAGATCCCCACAGCCATGATGCATCTCTGATTGACTCTTTACTGACACTCTGTATGTGAAGCCTCTCACTGTCCACTGAATGGCACCATTCCTCACACACGCCAGGACTAAAATATATGCTGCAACCTGTAGACCCTGAACCTTGAACAACCTTGCTAGACTGGTCAAGCTATTTGCACAATCTAACTAGAACAATTTCCATTGACCCATCTGATCCTGGATCACTTTTCTCCATCACTTTCAGTGTTACTTCCTGGTTCCAGCATGCCTTATGCTTTAATTAGATGTTGCAGCCTAGTTTCCCTATATAAACTTATCACTGCAGCTTAGTTGGTGTACTTGATGACTCCAAAACACACTTTGTACTGCCCAGGAGAGCAGAGAGTGGGCTTCAAAGTCAAACTATCTTATAATTGAGTTCTGAAAGTTCTTTATATATTCTGGATGAAGTCCTTTATCAGATAAATGCTTTGCAAATATTTTCTCTCAGTCTGTGTCTTGTCACTTCATTCTTTTAAGAATGTCTTTCAAAGAGGAACCAAGATGGCAGAGTAGAAGGACGTGCTCTCACTCCCTCTTGCAAGACCAGAATCACAACTAGCTGCTGGACAATCATCGAAAGGAAGACATCGGAACTCACCAAAAAAGAACCCCACATGCAAAGACAAAGGAGAAGGCACAATGATACAGTAGGAGGGGGGCAATCACAGTAAAATCAAATCCCATAACTGCTGGGTGGGAGACTCACAGACTGGAGAACACTTATACCACAGAAGGCTACCCACTGGAGTGAAGGTTCTGAGCCCCACGTCAGGCTTCCCAACCTGGGGGTCTGGCAACGGGAGGAGGAAATCCTAGAGAATCAGAATTAGAAGCCTAGTGGGAATTGATTACAGGACTTCAACAGGACTGGGGGAAACAGAGACTACACTCTTGGAGTAGTGTGTGCATCGGGACACAGGGGAAGGAGCAGTGACCCCAGGGGAGACTGAACCAGACCTACCTGCTGGTGCTGGAAGCTCTCCTGCAGAGGCGGAGATGGGGGGCTGTGGCTCACACTGGGGACAAGGACATCGACAGCAGAAGTTCTGGGAAGCACTCCTTGGCCTGAGCCCTCCAAGAGTCTGTCATTACCCCACCAAAGAGCCCAGGTAGGCTCGTGTTGGGTTGCCTCAGGCCAAAAAACCAACAGGGAGGGAACCCAGCCCCACCCATCAATAGTCAAATGGATTAAAGTTTTACTGAGCTCTGCCCACCAAAGCAACAGTCTACCTACCATGAGTCCCTCCCATCAAGCCTCTTAGGTAGCCTCATCCACCAGAGGGCAGAGAGCAGAAGCAAGAAGAACTACAAGCCTGCAGCCTGTGGAACAAAAACCACATTCACAAAAAGATGAAAAGGGGGAGGGCTATGTACCAGATGAAGGAACAAGATAAAATCTCAGAAAAACAACTAAATGAAGTGGAGGTAGGCAACATTCCAGAAAAAGAATTCAGAATAACGATAGTGGAGATGGTCCAGGGCCTTGGAAAAACAATGGAGAAAAAGATCAAGAAGATGCAAGAAATGTTTAACAAAAACCTAGAAGAATTAAAGAACAAACAAACAGAGATGAACAATACAATAACTGAAATGAAAGCTACACTAGAAGGAATCAATAGCAGAATAACTGAGGCAGAAGAACGGATAAGTGACCTGGAAGACAGATTGGTGGAATTCACTGCTGCGGAAAAGAATAAAGAAAAAAGAATGAAAAGAAATGAAGACAGCCTAAGAGACCTCTTGGACAACATTTAACACAACAACATTCGCATTATAGGGGTCCCAGAAGGAGAAGAGAGAGGGAAAGGACCAGAGAAAATATTTGAAGAGATTATAGTCAAAAACTTCCCTTACATGGGAAAGGAAATAGCCACCCAAGTCCAGAAAGCACAGCGAGTCCCATACAAGATAAACACAAGGAGGAACATGCCAAGACACACAGTAATCAAATTGGCAAAAATTAAAGACACAGAAAAATTATTGAAAGCAGCAAGGGAAAAATGAAAAATAACATACAAGGGAACTCCCATAAGGTTAAAAGTGGATTTCTCAGCAGAAACTCTACAAGCCAGAAGGGAGTGGCATGATATACTTAAAGTGAGGAAAGGGAAGAAACTACAACCTAGATTACACTACCAGGCAAGGATCTCATTCAGATTCTATAGAGAAATCAAAAGCTTTACAGACAAGCAAAGACTAAGAGAATTCAGCACCACCAAACCAGCTCTACAACAAATGCTAAAGGAACTTCTCTAAGTGGGAAACACAAGAGAAGAAAAGGACCTACAAAAACAAACCCAAAACAATGAAGAAAATGGTCATAGGAACATACATATCACTAATTACCTTAAATGTGAATGGATTAAATGTTCCAACCAAAAGACACAGGATTGCTGAATGGATACAAAAACAAGACCCATATTTCTGCTGTCTGTAAGAGACCCACTTCAGACCTAGGGACACATACAGACTGAAAGTAAGGGGATGGAAAAAGATATCCCATGCAAATGGAAATCAAAAGAAAGCTGGAGTAGCAATACTCATATCAGATAAAATAGACTTTAAAATAAAGAATGTTACAAGAGACAAGAAAGGACACTACATAATGATCAAGGGATCAATCCAAGAAGAAGATATAACAATTATAAACATATATACACCAACATAGGAGCACCTAAATACATAAAGCAAATGCTAACTGCTATAAAAGAGGAAATCGACAGTAACACAATAATAGTGGGGGACGTTAACACTGCACTTACACCAATGGACAGATCATCCAAAATAAAAATAAATAAGGAAACAGAAGCTTTAAATGACACAATAGACCAGATAGATTTAATTGATATTTATAGGACATTCCATCCAAAAACAGCATATTACACTTTGTTCTCAAGTGCACATGGAACATTCTCCAGGATAGATCACATCTTGGGTCACAAATCAAGCCTTAGTAAACTTAAGAAAATTGAAATCATATCAAGCCTCTTTTCTGACCACAACGCTATGAGATTAGAAATGAATTACAGGGAGAAAAACGTAGAAAACAGAAACACATGGAGACTAAACAATATGTTACTAAATAACCAGGAGATCACTGAAGAAATCAAAGAGGAAACCATAAAACACCTAGAGACAAATGACAATGAAAATACGATGATCCAAAACCTATGTGATGCAGCAAAAGCAGTTCTAAGAGGGAAGTTTATAACTATACAAGTCTACCTCAAGAAACAAGAAAAATCTCAAATAAACAATCTAATATTACACCTAAAGGAATTAGACAAAGAAGAACAAACAAAACCCAAAGTTAGCAGAAGGAAAGAAATCATAAAGATCAGAGCACAAATAAATGAAATAGAAACAAAGAAAACAATAGCAAAGATCAATAAAACTAAAAGCAGGTTCTTTGAGAAGATAAACAAAATCGATAAACCATTAGCCAAACTCATCAAGAAAAAGAGGGAGAGGACTCAAATCAGTAAAATTAGAAATGAAAAAGGAGAAGTTACAACAGACACTGCATAAATACAACGTATCCTAAGAGACTACTATAAGCAACTCTATGCCAGTAAAATGGACAACATGGAAGAAATGGACAAATTCTTTGAAAGGTATAACCTTCCAAGACTGAGCCAGGAAAAACAGAAAATATGAACAGACCAATCACAAGTAATGAAATTGAAACTGTGATTAAAAATCTTCTAACAAACAAAAGCCCAGGACCAGATGGCTTCACAGGTGAATTCTATCAAACATTTAGAGAAGAGCTAACACCCATCCTTCTCAAACTCTTCCAAAAATTTCCAGAGGAAGGAACACTCCCAAACTCATTCTATGAGGCCACCATCACCCTGATACCAAAATCAGACAAAGATACTACAAAAAAATAAAATTACAGACAAATATCACTGATGAATATAGATGCAAAAATCCTCAACAAAAATACTAGCAAACAGAGTCCAACAACACATTAAAAGGATCATACACCATGATCAAGTGGGATTTATCCCAGGAATGCAAGGATTCTTCAATATACACAAATCAATCAATGTGATACACCATATTAACAAACTGAAGAATAAAAACCATATGATCATCTCAATAGATGCAGAAAAGGCTTTTGACAAAATTCAACACCGATTTATGATAAAACCTCTCCAGAAAGTGGGCATAGAGGGAAACTACCTCAACATAATAAAGGCCATATATGAGAAAACCATAGCAAACATCATTCTGAATGGTGTAAAACTGAAAGCATTTTCTCTAAGATCAGGAATGAAACAAGGATGTCCAGTCTCACCACTGTTATTCAACAGAGTTTTGGAAGTCCTAGCCACAGCAATCAGAGAAGAAAAAGAAATAAAAGGAATCCAAATCGGAAAAGAAGTAAAACTGTCACTGTTTGCAGATGACATGATACTATACATGGAGAATCCTGAAGATGCCACCAGAGAACTGCTAGAGCTAATCAAAGAATTTGGTAAAGTTGCAGTATACAAAATTAATATACAAAAATCTCTGGCATTCCTATACACTAATGATGAAAAACCTGAAAGAGAAATTATGGAAACACTCCCATTTACTATTGCAAGAAAAAGGATAAAATACCTAGAAAAAAACCTACCTAGGGAAATAAAAGACCTGTATGCAGAAAACTATAAGACACTGATGAAAGAAATAAAGATGATACCAACAGATGGAGAGATATACTATGTTATTGGATTGAAAGAATCAGTATTGTGAAAATGACTATACTACCCAAAGCAATCTACAGATTCAATGCAATCCCTATCAAATTACCAATAGCATTTTTTACAGAATGAGAACAAATCATCTCAAAATTTGTATGGAGACACAAAAGACCCCGAATAGCCAAATCAGTCTTGAGGGAAAAAAACGGAGCTGGAGCACTCAGACTCCCTGACTTTAGACTATACTACAAAGCTACAGTAATCAAGACAGTATGGTACTGGCACAAAAACAGAAACATAGATCAATGGAACAAGATCAAAAGCCCAGAGATAAACCCATGTACCTATGATCAACTAATCTTTGACAAAGGAGGCAAAGATATACAATGGAGAGAAGACAGCCTCTTCAATAAGTGGTGCTGGGAAAACTGGACAGCTACATGTAAAAGAATGAAATTAGAGCACTCCCTAACACCATACACAAAAATTAACTCAAAATGGATTCGAGACCTAAATGTAAGAGCGGACACTATAAAACTCTTAGAGGAAAGCATAGGAAGAACACTCT
>NW_006796728.1:1857162-1874649 GCF_000442215.2 Lipotes vexillifer | reverse complement strand
CACTCTTTCACATAAATCGCAGCAAGATCTTTTTTGATCCACCTCCTAGAGTAATGGAAATAAAACCACAAATAAACAAATGGGACCTAATGAAACTTCAAAGCTTTTGCCCAGCAAAGGAAACCATAAACGAGACGAAAAGACAACCCTCCGAATGGGAGAAAATATTCGCAAACGAATCAATGGACAAAGGATTAATCTCCAAAATATATAAACAGCTCATGCAGCTCAATATTAAAAAAACAAACAACCCAATCAAAAAACGGGCAGAAGACCTAAATAGACATTTCTCCAAAGAAGACATACAGATGGCCAAGAATCATATAAAAAGCTGCTCAACATCACTATTTATTAGAGAAATGCAAATGAAAACTACAGTGAGTTATCACCTCACACCAGTTAGAAGGGGCATCATCAGAAAATCTACGAACAACAAATGTTGGAGAGGGTGTGGAGAAAAGGGAACACTCTTGCACTGTTGGTGGGAATGTAAATTGATACAGCCACTATGGAGAACAGTATGGAGGTTTCTTATAAAACGAAAAATAGAATAACCATATGATCCAGCAAGCCCACTACTGGGCATATACCCAGAGAAAACCATAATTCAAAAAGACACATGCACCCCAATGTTCATTGCAGCACTGTTTACAATAGCCAAGTCATGGAAGCAACCTAAATGCCCACCGACAGACTAATGGATAAAGAAGATGTGGTACATATATACAATGGAATATTACTCAGCCATAAAAAGGAATGAAACTGAGTCATTTATTGAGATGTGGATGGATCTAGAGACTGTCATACAGAGTGAAGTAAGTCAGAAATAGAAAAACAAATATCGTATATTAATGCATGTATGTGGAACCTAGAAAAATGGTACAGATGAACCAGTTTGCAGGGCAGAAGTTGAGACACAGATGTAGAGAACAAGCGTATGGACACCAAGGGGGAAGAACCACGGTGGGGTAGGGATGGTGGTGTGCTGAATTGTGCAATTGGGATTGACATGTATACACTGATGTGTATAAAATTGATGACTAATAAGAACCTGCAGTATAAAAAAACCCAGCCAAACAAAAAACCTACTAATACTAAACTTTCTTTGGGTTATTTGTATGGAAATATGTTAATATAAATGTTTCAGACATTACATGAAATTTCTAAAAATCTTATATGTTCTGGTATAATGTTATGTCATAATTCTAGTTATTACTTTAAAATGTATATCTCAGAAATAACTGAATTTCCTTGTCAATTGCATTATTACGAACTTTCATCAAATCTTTAACTGTGGTCATTTTTAAGTCTTTTGTCATTTACAGACAGTTCTGGGTGTACTCTGATGCTTTTGCAAAAATGTTCCTATAAAAGGGTTTCATCTTCAAGGAATTCATGGAAAAGACTCTGATGAGTACAGGTTTTTGGTAACTGACTATACTGTTGAACTGAATAAATAAGCATTTTCAGAACTCTAATGGAAAACTGATGAATTCATAAAAGTGCTAACAAAAGATTTTTAAAAATTAATTACATGGGACTGAGTGAACTGATGAGGATGATTATAATTTTTGTGACTTTCTGTTTGAATAAAAAAAAAGAAAAGCAATGACAAGGAAGGTAAAGGACTATATTTCAAATGTTATATAAAATAAATAAATATGCTGAATAGTTATGCTCTTAAAAAAAGAATGTCTTTCAAGGAACAGACATTTTTAATTGTATTATGTTAAATTTATCAATGTTTATCTGTGGGCAATGCTTTTACCTTTGAATCAAGTATTTGCCTAACCCAAGTCAGAAGCGTTTCTCCTATGTTTTTTTCTACAATTCATACAGTTTTAGGTTTAACAGTTTTTTGATCCTATTTGACGATTTTTGTATTTGGTGAGAGGTATAGATCAAAGTTCATTTTCTTTGCATATAGAAATCCAATTGTTCAGGTATCATTTATTGAAAGATTATTCTTTCCTCACTGAATTGTCTTTGGACCTTTGTCAAAAATCAATTGACCACATAGGTATGAGTCTATTACTAGACTGTCAATTCTGTTCCTATAGTCTATACTTCTCTTTTGGCCCCATTACTACATTGTCTTTAAAACTATAGCTTTATAATAAGTATTGTAAATCAGGTAGTATTAGTCCTCCATGTTTTTTCTTCTTTTTCAATCTTGCTTTGGTTCTTCCAAGTCCTTTGAATCTCCATATGAATTTTTTAGGATCAATTTTTCAGTTTCTGAAAAAGAAGTCTGCTGAGATTTTAATTGGGATTGCATTGATTCTATATATTAGTATGGGAGAACTGACATCTCAACAATATTGATTCTTCCTATCATTGAACACAGTATGTCTCTACATTTAGGTGTTATGTAATTTGTTAAAGCAATATTTTGCAGTTTGCAGCATACAGACCTTGTACAACTTTTGCCAAATTTATCCCTAAGTAATTCATATTTTTTGATGCTATTGTAGTTGCAAGTTAGAAAAATTTAATTCTCTCTCATGAGTTGCTAGTGTCCAGAAATACAATTAATTTTTGTGTTTTGATCTGATATTCTGTAATTTCACTAAACTCACTTTTTAGTTCTAGTAGCTTTTTTGAAGTTTCCACTCAATTATCTACATAGACAATCACATCATTTTTGAATAAGGACAGACTTTCTTCTTCCTTTCCAGTTTGGAAGGATTATTTATGTATTTATATTCCCTGATAGAACTGTCCAGAATTTTCAGTACAATATTGAATGAAAGTGGTGAGAGTGGATATCCTCGTGTTGTTGCTGATTTTAAAGGGAAACATTTAGTCTTTCACCACTAAGTATGTTAGCTGAAGGATTTTTATAGATGGTATTTATCAGGTTGAGGAAGGTCCCTCCTCTTTATAGTTGGCTTAGAATTATTATCAGTAATGGATATTGGATTTTGTCAAATTCTTTTTCTGTGTTTATGGAGAATAATCACATGATCTTTCATTTTAGATTTTCAGTATGATAAATTATATTGATTAATTTTTAAATGATAAACCAACCTTTCATTCCTTAAATAAGCCCTATTTGCTCATGATGTACAATCCTTATTATATATTGTTGGAATGAATTTGCTAATTTTCTAAAAATTACCAATTTTATCAATCTTTTCAATAAATTAGGTTTTGGTTTCTTTGGTTTTCTCCATTAATTTTGTTTTCTATTTCATTGACTCCTGTTATGATCTTTTAATTTCTTCTACATACTTTGGCTTAGTTAGCTTTTCTTTTTCTAACTTCCTACAGTGGAAGCTGAGATTACTGACTTCAGAATTTCTTCTGCTATAATACAGATTTTAACTGCTATACATTTTCCCCTAATTACTGTTTTAGTGGCGTCCCATTAAATTTCTGTCATATTGTGCTTTTATTTTCATTTAGTCTAAAATATTTTCTAATTCTATTTTGATTTCTTTTTTAATCCATGTCTTTTTTAGAAGTGTGTTATTTATTATCAACCATTTTGGGATTTTCCAGATATCTCTTATTGTTTTCTTTTAATTCCATTGTGGTCAGAGAGCACATTCTTTATAATTTAATCAATTTAAAGCAATAGAGACATTTTGTCTATATATATATATATATATATATATATATATATTCTATCCTGGTAAATTTTCCATGTGTACTCAGTGTGCATTCTACTGTTGTTTGATGGAGTGCTTTAGTGGTGTCCACTAAGCTAAATGTGTTGATAATGTTCAAATATTCTATATTGTTATTGATTTTCTGTCTATTCTATCATATATTGAGAGAAGAGTATTGAAATTTCCAACTATAATAGTGGATTTGCCTATTTCTTCTTGCAGTTCTATTAGTTTTTGCTTTATGTGTTTTGAAAATCTGTTTTTAGATGCACAAAGATTTAGGATTATTATGTCTTCCTGATAAATAGACCCCTTTATCATTATGAAATAATCTTCTCTGTCCCTGGTGATATTATTTGCCTCAAAATCCACTTTGTCTGATATTAGTATGGTTGCTCCAGCTTCCTTCTGAATAGTGTTAGCGTAGCATCTCTTTTGTATATTTATATTTAAATTGAATTTATTATAGGCAGCATTGAGTTGGGTCTTTTTGTGTCATCCAATCTGACAATCCCATTTTAATTGAAATATCTGGACCTATTATATCTAATATGATTATTGGTATGGTTAGGTTTAAGTTATTATCTCTTATTTGTTTTCTTCTTGTTCCTCCTGTTCTTTGTTCAGCTTCCCTCCTTTTTCTGCCCACTTTTGAATTGAGTATTTTTTTAGCAATTCCATTTCATCTCCTTTGTTGGATTATTAGTTATACCTCTTTGCGTTATTTTACTAATTGTATTAATATTTTTTGTATACATCTTTAACTTATCACTTTATGACATCAAGTGATTTTATACACCATATGTAAGTTGAAGATATTTACTTCTGTTTTTACTTCTTAGTCTTTATACTATTTTTAAACTCATTTTACTTGCTATAAAACACACAATACATTGCAACTATTTTGTTTAAACAGTCAGTTATCTTGTGAATAAAATTTAAATTATAGGAAAAAAATTCATATTTTTTACCCATGTAGCTATTTTTCCTGATGCTCTTCATTTCTTTAGATGCATATTTTCATCTGGCATCATTTTTCATCTGCTTGACAAATTTTAAATTTCTTGTAGTGTAGGTCTTCTCAAAATGAATTCTTTCATCTTTTGTATGTATGAACTATCTTTTATTGCTTTCATTTTTGAACATGTTCACTGAATATTAAACTCTAGGTTGACAATCTTTCTTTCACATCTTTAAAAATGTTGCTCTACTTTTTGAGTTTTCCCAATGAGAAATCTGCTGTCTTCCTTATTTTTGTTTGTCTGTACACAATATGCCTTTTTTCCTGTGGCTGCTTTGAAAATTTTTCCCTTTATGACACTGGTTTAAAGCAATTTCATTATAAAGTGTGTTGGTGTAGTTTTCTTCACATTTTTTTTTGCTTAAGTCTCATTTAGCTTCTTAGAATGTGGGTGCTTTTCATAAAATTCTGAAAATTTTGGTCATTATTTCTTCAAAGTTTTTTGTATGCTCCTTCTCTTTTCACTACTTCAGGAATCTAATTACATATATAAAAGTTTGCTTAAAATTGTTCCACAGCTCACTGGTGTTCTTTGCATTCTCTTTTTTAAAATTATTCTTTCTGTTTTAAATTTTGCATAGTTTCTATTGCTATTTCTTTAATACCTTAAATTTTCATTTTAAACAGTGCAGTTTTTATCTCAAGAAGTTTGAGTGGGTCTTTCTCATATCTTCAATATTTCTACTTAACTTTTTAGGCATAAGTATTCCAGGTATAATAACTGCTATTTTGTCTTTGGGTCTGCTAATTCTAACACCTGTGTCAGTTTTAAGTCATTTTTGATTGCTTGATTATTCTCCTTAATATGCATCATGTCTTCCTGCTTCATTGCATGTCTGCAAATCTTTGATTGAATGCCAGAACTTGTAAACTTTACTTGTTGAGAGGATGTTTTCTTATTCCTATAAATATTCTTAAGCTCCCTTCATACATGCAGTTAAGTTACTTGGAAACAGATCTTTAGGGTCTTGCTTTTAGGAGTTGTTAGTTGGCTCCAGAAAAGCACCCAGCATAGAGCTAATTATCCCCCACTACTGAGACAAGGTTTTCCTGAGTACTCTACACAATGCCACATGAATTATGAGTTTTTCTAGTCTGGCTGAAGGGAACCAGTATTTTTCCTGGCCCTGTGTGAATGTTAAGCACTGTTCTCTTTAATTCTTTTGAATGGTTATTTCACAGTCTCTAGCAGTTTCCTCAAATGAAAAGACTGATCAGTACTCTGTGGAATACTCAGCAGGGACCATGTGAATGACTCTAGGTTATTTCTCTGTGCAGTTCTCTCCTTTATGGTGTTGTCCTATGAACTCTAGCCTTCTTGTTCTCTCTGGACCTCAGCTTCCACTTCCTCAGGCCACATTCTGCCTATGTTCCTCATCCCTGAACTGTGGCTTGGAAATTCTCTTGTGGCAGTAAGCTAGGACATTTATAGGGCTCACCTCATTTGTTTTCCATCTCTCGGGAATCACTTTCTTTGGTTGCCTGATGCCCAGCACCTTGATTTGATATTTTTGTTGTTATTATTTTTTCATATAGGACAGTAAATCCAGAACTTGTTACTCCATCTGACCTGAAGCTGAAGTCCCAGCTGATCTTAACAATGGAGATGGGTGATAGGAAGATTAAGAAACTCTATGCATAGTTCTTTTGTAGAAAATTCAGCTTATGGTAAAATATTGAATCAAAGTTTCTTTCTACATACACATACATATATATATCTTTTTAATTTAAACTACATTCCCCATACTCTGGAGAAGTATCGATTTTAATAAGCAAGAAATTCTATTCCAAATACTGTTCACAAAAAAAGAAAAAGAAAAAACAAACCTAGATACTGCACGAGTATCCGTCATTTAATAAGTAGTGATAACTTCACAGAAATGTGTACCTCAAATCCCATCTCTACAATCCTTTTATATTGGAGCTATTCTTAGATTTTCTGACCTGATCCTACTAAGGAAAAGTTTCAGCCTTTCTCTGTCAAACAGTTTTATTTAGCTCAGAAGTACAGTATAACTAGTAGAATAGTGAGTTGGGTAAAATGATAAACGCTCTCATGAAATAATTTAATATGGTTGGTCTAGGAAATGTTACCTTCCCACATAATAGTTAATTTAGGAAGTGTTCATAAATGTGGGCAAGCAGGGATATCTGCAAGATTAATTATCTCAAGAAAGTTCTGAAAAGAAGTTTTGACATTGGTAAGTTTATACCTAGATTGTTAATTTTATGTAAGGACAGAATCTTTGTTAAAAAAAAAATCCTTTAATACCAATATCAAGTTAATAACCTGTGTTTCACTGCATTGACTTTGAATACTGTGAGTCATTTCAAGTTTTAAAGGCATTATTACAACTGCTAATAAAAAGAAAAGAGCATAAAAGAAAAGAAAATCTTGAAAACTAGAAGACATTTCTAGAAAAGATGGAAACATTTGAATGAAAATAGACGGAAGCAAATAGTGGAAGAATTAACAAACTGAAAAGCAATTTCCAAGTATTCAATGGCCTACATTTCTCAGTGTTGTGTGAAATTTTTGTATTAGCTACTAAAATGAAATAACTAGGTAGAAAGACAAGTAGAATGAGGAGTTGCTATTAAATTATTTTTAAAATCGAATAGTATAGGGAAAATGATCTCAAAAGGAGAAAAATTCTTAAAATCTAGGCCATTTATCTGTGATTTTCTATATTTCCTAAAGTTCTGTACTTTAAACTTTGTGGTACCTCACATAAAGACAGTCACTTTTTTTCACTGAAGATCAAGTTATCAGCAAAGTACAAAATGGTAATTAAAAATTTCTAGTTCGGTGACAGGCACACATTGTTCTTTTAATGAATCAGATTATCTCAACTTTGTAAGGATTAATTAGGTACTTGTAGCAGTTCCTTTAAATTTCTCAAAGCACTATGCCACCAGATAACTAAGTGGCAGCCTTGTAAACTCAAAGAGTTAAGCTCAGAAAATCTATTACACTTAATTCCATTAGAAGAGTCAGAAATTTTTCATTAACTATGATATTACTAAAATATTAGCATATATTTTTATTAACATTAAGGTTTGTGTAAGCACTAAACACCAGTGGGGAAAAAAGGGGGGAAATGAATATTGCAATAATTTTTCTTTTAGAAAAAATTAAAATCATAGAAAAATAGTTTTTGAAACCTGCACATATTTTCTCTCCAAAATCAACAAATATTAATATTTTATCTTAGTTAACATTATAAACATAAAAACAGTTATTTTCAAATAATTTTAGATTTATAGAAAAGTTGCAAAGACAGCACAAAGAATTCCCATATACCTTTACCCAGCTTCTGGACATTTATCAATCCTAAGAAATTAACATTGGTATAATACTATTAACTGAACTGGATATTTTATTAATATTTCATCTTGTTTTATTCCAGAATCCATTCTAGGACACCACTTTACTTTTAGTCATCATATATCCTTCAGTTGGTGACATTTTCCCAGTCTTTTCTTGTACTTCATGACCTGGACGATTTTTAAGAGTACTTGGTCAGGTATTTTGTAGAGCATCTTTCAATCTGGTTTTGACTGATATTTTCTCATAATTAGGAATTCTCAGTGGATTTTGGGAAAGACTCTCAGAGGTGAAGTATGCTTCTTATCAAATCATATCAAGGGGTACCTCATATCAACATGTCTTGTCACTTGTGGTGTTAACTTTGATTGCTTAGTTAAGATGGAGTCTGACAGGTTTCTCCACTATAAATTTCCTATTCTTCTACTTTCCATATTCTATAATTTGGAAGCAAGTAACTAAATCCAGCTCACATTTCAGTGGAGGAGAATTAAGCCCCACTGCCTAGAGTAAGGAGGCTCTACATAAATTATTTGGAACTTTTCTGAAGGAAGATTTTTCCCTTCTCCCCCGTTTACATATTTGTTCAATCAATTATATACATTTGGGTATACTCATTGATATTTACTTTGCTCTTTTGGGTTATAAATACTACTACTACTAAGAGTCCAATACTACTCATTTATTTTATTGCTCAAATGATTCCTGCTTTGACCATTTGAGGACTCTTTCTGAGGACAACTTGAGGCTCCTGTGGTCCTTTTGACATGCCGCCATATTCTTTTTTTAAAAATCATTGTTTTACTTTCTGGCACTATAAAATGCTTCAGGCTTATCTTGAATTTCCCCTAGCCACTCCTTGAATCAGTCATTTCTTCAAGTAGCCCTGGTTCTTTTTATTGGGGAATGGTGTTTAGAAACTAAGATCTGGGTGCTGGGTATGCTTGTTGTTACTGGGGTGTCACTGCTTCCTTATCCTCTCAGCAGACAGAGCTAAGAAATATATGTATTATACAAACCAATGTATACACATCCTTTGGTATTGATATTTCTCTGTGTGTGTGTGTGTGTGTGTGTGTGTGTGTGTGTGTGTGTGTGTGTACCTGAGTTCATATTCCTATCTCTGACTCTAGCACCACAGGGTTTATGCTATCTTTCCCCCATTGCTTATTTATAACCTCAATCTCTGACAGCCAGAAACCTGGCTTCCATTGTCTACAATTTTATTTACTTATTTTTTTCAATTGTGGGACCTGCAGAGTAGCCTAGCAGAATTGCAGAATTCCTAGCCCATACCCTTGTGAAAAATAAATTTACCAATTAGATTACAGTGTTTATGTATAGTTCTTTATTTTCCCTTACAGTATATAGTCAAAACAGTGTTTTCCAAAGTTAATTTATGTCAGCTTCTTTTTTCTCTATAATTTAGTTTTAAAGAGAACTTCCTTGGAAAAAACCCCCCACAATTATACACTATATGGAATTTAGAAATGTAATGTTGCAAAGGTTCATTTTGAAGACGATTGTCATTAATTTTTACACAAGCAGGATCCTAAAGCATTATAATCTATCATAATTATAACTCACCCACCCCAATATTATCAGAGCTCTTTGTCCTTTGGGTGGGGCAATTAGGAGAGTCCTTCTATTGGGCTGAAGGAAGAGTTGGGAAGGCTACCTGCTGTAACTTTTATTAGATATAGTCATAATAGCTCAATTCTGCCTCCTCCTCCTAAATTAATTGAGTTGTCTTGGGCCAGTACCCTTCCAGTGATGGTCTTGATATTATCATACTGTAATGTCATATCTTCCCAATGATATGCTTTTCTACAATCTATACTATAGAAGATGAAACTGAAGTTTTGAGAGTGACTTGCCCAAGGTCATATGGCTCATAAATGACAGAGTTTGAGTCTAGAATTCAAATATGTTCAAAGTCCAAAATATGAGAAATTATTATTCTCAGGTTAAAACTTTATGTCCTACAGCAGAATATGGTATGACTAGGCTTATGGTTAAAGCACCCAGATTATTTTGCTTTAGTAATAGGCATTTTATAGTCTTTTGAGCCATCCTTTTCCTGTTTCTTTATTGTCAGTGGGCTCAACCTATGCAACTCCAAAGACATTTCTACCTAAAGAATATGTAACAGGGTAGTATCCTAGCCAACTTCCCCACCCTTTACAATTTGTCCTTCAATAACTTGGCATGGTCATCTTACAATGCAATTTGAATAGATCAGCATCTCTGACAAGGCCCTATGTGAATAATTTAGCTTTGACCTTGAACATGTAAAACATAAATTCTAATTATTTTTAAAATGTTCCAAGTCAGTATAATCCCTTTTTTAAAAAAATGAGAATTTGGGAGTATCTAGTTTGTACTCATCAGGGTACTTGCAGATAACAAATTTTCTGAGAAGAGTTCTGGTTCTGTCTAGCACAAAGCTTATCAAACTACAAGTGATGAAGGAAAAGTTATTTCCCCCACAATCAGTCATGGATCACTAGTTTCATAAAATAAAATTAAAATCATCTTTTTAGAGAAAATAAAAATTATAAAATATCAAATACAAGCCCACATTTTTTATATTATATTTTTCAGATATAAAATTATTCAAATTGACACTGAAGTTTTTAAGCACTTTCTCTCAATTCCTATATCTTTCTTTATGGATTGGTAACAAGCATTTGTGTACTAACATTGATCCAAGGAACACATTGGTTCCTGGTTAGAGAGTTTCTTTAGAAAACCTCAGTTCAGTGTTAGTGTCCACCAGAACCTTTGTACTAATCTAGATTATTGCAAAGTTTGTATATGGAACACATCACTCTCCTTTGCTATTGTTTTGCCTTTGGATTTAGGACCCATCCAGATTATCCAGGATGATCTCCTCAAGATCATTAATCTAATTGTATCTGCAAAGACCTTCCCCAAATAAGGTAACATTCACAGGTTCTAAGGATTAGGACATGGGCATATCTTTTGGGGGACCACCATTCAAGCTACTATAATAGGTGATGGGGGTAGGAGGTAACTTCCTATAAGCATATTACAAGAGGCTTTAACCCATGCGCTTTGTGACAAATTTTATATGATAAAAAAGCCCCTGGCCCCGCCCCACTACCCCATTTTCTGGCTCTCTGCTTGGTTCTGGACTGGCAAGGTTTGCCAGAGACCTGAGTTTCATTTAGGTAAAGTTGACAGGTACATTGTTTTAAATTTTTTTGTTTAATTTTTAAGTCTTTAAAAAACACTTGCATTTATCCTTCATAGTCACCTTTCTGAAAGGCAGTATAAAATTGTTCTCCTAGACTGTAGAAAGCAGTGTGTTATTAACTATTATTCTGAAGAATCGCTGCAATCTTTTCAGAATGACTCCATTACGATAAGCTCAGCTACCTGATTCTTTCTTACAAGATCTTGCACCTGAAAGTTTGCAAAACTTTCAAATAAGAAACAATTGAGAAGTACTGAAATTTTCAGATATAAAATAATCACTAGAGAAAACATAAAGGCATAAAGGATGCCTGTACTTTGAGTGAAATAAAAATGACTGTTTTGCTTGGGTAGGTCTGAGGTAAAAGGAAATTGCTTAAATTCTAATGGAGAGGACCAGGTGCTCAGAGGATTTGCCACAAAAATTAGAGCCTTTTACCTTTATGTTACTGGTTCTCATACAACTTAGGACAAAAGTAATTGAAAATGATTATCACCTAAAAACAATTAAATACCATCTCTGGAAAAGTTGTTTGCCTCACTCTGGTTTCCAGGTGGTAACAATCACCATCACATTGAACACTCACCACTTGGCCATCTAAGTAGAGAGGTGAGAGGGTGAACTTCTCTTCCTCCAGGGTCCCCTGAGAGGCTTGGCAGGTAGTAGAGGGGACGTTTGGCTGGCCATTGCCTCTGCTGAATTTAATCCAGAAATAAGTGGATGTCAGTTTAGAGACTGGGATACCAATACTTGCCAGCCATTAGATCCACCTTTTCAATGGAGAGTCTTAGTTACAGTCTTATGCAAGATAAACTGTTAAACTACCTTTATGAGTTGTAATTTACACACCATAAAATTCACCTTTTTAAAAGTATAATTCAATGATATTTTTATAAATTTATAGAATTGTGTAACCATTGCCTTATCAAGTTTTAGAATATTTCAATGGAGAAATTTCAAGGAATATATATCTAATTAAATTCCATTACTTCAAAGAAGATAATACTTATAGTACTGAGGGGCAGAGGGAGAAAGAGCAAGAGGAAGGAAGACAAATAATAGGACTTTAAAATTTCATTAAATTTTAAAATATGGTATCAATAGAACTGTATACTATTTGAGCTGTCATTGTTTAAATTTTCATGTATGAATTGTCTAATATTGTGAATATCTTAATGAATTATATCAAAGTTCTTTATGTGATCATAATGCTTTACTATAACACCTTACAAATAGTAGGCATTCAAATATTTAATTTGTAAAATAAATAAAACTACCCATCCTCATGTTTCTTCCATATTTAAGTATTCCATATCCAGAATCAATGAATAAGTTAAATATTAATATGGAGAAATTGGAATGTGTGTTATGGATATAGGGATGGAAAAGCCACACTTTCCTCCTAAAGTAAGTATATTATCCATTAATAATAATAATAATTATAGCTAACACATATAGTGCTTACTATATGATAGACACTATCCTAAGAACTCATTAAATAATTAACTATTCTTATTTAATCCTCACTATACGTTGCAATTAAGAAAATGAAGGTATAGGGGATGGACCTAGAGAGAAGGGAAGTCAGAGAGAGTAAGACAAAAATCATATATCACTCATATGTGGAATCTAATTTAAAAGAATTATACAAATGAACGTATTTACAAAAGAGAAACAGACTTAACAGATATCGAAAGCAATTGTATGGTTATCAAAGGGGAAATGTGGAGGGGTGAGGGATAAATTGGGAGCTTGGGATGACCACACACACACTACTATATATAAGATAGATAACCAAGAAGGACCTACTGTACAACAGAGGGAACTCTACTCAATATTCTGTTATAATCTATACGAAAAAAGAATCTAAAAAAGAATGAATATATGTATGTGTATAACTGGATCACTTTGCTGTACACCTGAAACTAACACAACATTGTAAATCAACTACACTCCAATAAAATTTAGAAAAAAAGAGAAAATGAAGGCATAGAGAGGCAAAGTAATTTGCCAAGTTTTACGTGGGGGAGCTCTGATGAGAACTCAGGCAGTCTGGATAAGTCCAGTCACTGCTCTTATCTAACCACAAACAACTTTCAACCACTTTTTGTCAACCACTTTTCTTATCCTTGCTAAATCAGTATCTAGCACTAACAAAGATCTTTTAATTCCCTTATTGTTTTAACCACCCTTACTAACTGAATTCCATGGCTAAGTATTATGTGACATGGTCACCAGCACAAGTTTCTCAGCCCTACTAATCTACTATTCTCACCCTGTAAATCTCCAACTCTAGCTTCATTCAAACTTATTTTTTTGAGCTCACACACCCAGCTTAGCAAGCAATGAACAAAAACTAATGGTTGGGCCATGTGGCACTATTTCAGGTGTCTGATATCCAGCCTCTGTTGTGCTCTCATCATTATTCAGGAATCCTCTTGTCCTTGACTTGTTTTCTTTCTTATATCTCACAGTGGCTAAACATCTTTATTAGCTCAAATTCTGTCACAACTTTCTACACTTTTCTTTCTCAATAGATGAGAAAAAAATGATCCACAGTTCCAAATCTTCAGAGATTAAATAGGAAAACTGAAAACTGCCCATTGGGTTTAACAGCTAGGTGATTTTGCGTGTTTTGGAAAGAAGAGTTTCAATATAGTAGGAACATAAGTGAGCCCACAGTGTGTCAAACAGTAAATGAGATAGTCTCTCAAGCACTTGGCAATGAAGAAAGAGAGTTATGGTCAAGGGAGAGGAAGAGAATTGAGGGCAGGGCTACCACTCACTTTTGTGATTTAGAAAGAAGTGCCTCCTGTTGGTGGGCACACTCCTAAGGTTTCATAGCTTGAGGAGGGAGAGGCACCTTCATGCAAAGGAAATGGTTCTTCTTCCTCAGGGCAAATGCCTTCATTTGCCCTCTTGGTTGGGCATACCTTATGCAGCATATGGCCTGTAAAATTGTGATTGCCTTGCATGAGGAAGGGTTTTTGTTTCTACAGTTATGGAGTTTTGTTTGTTCTTTGGTATTCCCCAGAAGCAGTCTGGATGTAGGTATGGGGAAGGCAAAGTCAACAACTCTAGGTTGAAGTTTTGCCATGTAAGTATGGTAAGGAGACAAGATAGTTAATGACACTGGCAAGTTTCATGGGTAGTGGAATCTAGGATGGGTAGCAAAGGAAAATGTGGCAGACATGATTATCCATCCTGCTTTTCCATGTCAGTTGAATCACCATTTTATCGAGATGTTGGGCAGCAATGCAGTAAGGGAAGGTGGACCCAGTTCAAGCAGTGAATCACAATTAATTTAAACCAAGCATGGTAGTCATAGTCCTCTGTCAGTGGTGTAGGGGTGGGTATGTGACCTAGCTCTAGCCAAAGAGCTATGAAGGAGTTTTCCCTTAGGCAAAGATGCACAGTATAAACATTTTCCTTTCCTTTAAATGTGGCCTTATGAAGGAAGTGCCGCTTAGAGCTGTGGCAGCCATTTTATAACAATGAGGAGGCAAAATTGAGGTCAAAGCCTACATAATAAGGAAATGAAAGAACCAAGGAACCTGGGTTATCAATGACATTATTAAAGATAAAAGGGTTATTATCACCCTGTTCTTTCTGGAATTTCTCCTTTGTCTTCTCAGAAACCACATTCTCCTTTATCATCACTGCTGGGTTTTTGTTTTTTTTTTTCCGGTACGCGGGCCTCTCACCGCTGGGGCCTCTCACCGCTGCGGCCTCTCCCGTTGCGGAGCACAGGCTCCGGACGCGCAGGCTCAGCGGCCATGGCTCACGGGCCCAGCCGCTCCACGGCATGTGGGATCTTCCCGGGCCGGGGCACGAACCCGTGTCCCCTGCATCGGCAGGTGGACTCTCAACCACTGTGCCACCAGGTAAGCCCTATTGCTGGTTTTTATTTAAAGTTACTTACTTTCTACTTCTCTCTCTAGAGTTTGGTCACAGATCTCTTTTTCTTTTTTTTCCTCCTAGTAATTTTCAACAGGTGATATCTGTTAGTTTTAAAGAGTATATTTCATATTATTTATATTTTAAAAGTTCTTTTTTGGTATTTTTAAAACACCTTTACTGTACTATAATCCACATGCCATGCACCTAAAGTGTACAATTCCAATAGTTTTGAGTCTAGCCACAGAGCTCTGCAACCATGACCACAATCAATTCTAGAAAATTATCATCACCCCTAAAAGAAACCCTCTCCCCATTAGCAGTCATTCTCTATTTCCTTCAGCCCTGGGAAATCAATACTCTACTTTCTGTCTCTACAGATTTACCTATTCTGTGAGCTTTATGACACCTGGGACTTGTATTATTCATCACTAATCCCCAGTACCTAGGAAACTGGCTGGCTCATGGGATTTCAATAAATACTTTTTCAATAGTGAACAAGGTAGAATGGGTCCCTGCTCTCCTGGAGTTTACATTCTAAAGTGGGAGATCAATAAATAAAAGACAAAAAGATACACAAATTTTGTTCACTGTTGCATAGAAGATATTGAGATATTTAGATAGTGGAATTAGAGGCTTCTCAGAGATGAGTTGACATTTATGGTGAGACCTCAATGAATGCTGGGAAGGAAACAGCTATGGGAAGTGAACTCTCAATAGAGAGAAGGGCAAGTAAAGTCTCAGAGGCTACAAAGTGCTTAGTGAGTTTCAGGAACGTCAGTGTGCCTACAGAATAGTAAAGCCAGAGAATGATAAGCAGTGGAAAGGTAGGCAGGGGCCAGATTATGGAAGCCTTGTTAGGGAAGAGTAGGGGGGGGGGGGTTTATTTTTAACTCCAGGTGAACCAAGCATGCCATTTAGGTTGTAAGATTTATTCCTTGCATAGAGCCTTACGGTTCAAACTGTGCTTCCAACCTGCAGAGGCAGCATCACCCCCGAGCTTGTTAAAATTACAGAATATGAGGCACCACTCAGAACTGAAAGTCTGTTCTTTGATCCCTAGGTGATTCGTATGCACATTAAAGCTTGAGAAACACTAGAGAATGGATTGGAGGTGAAAAAGAGAAAGGGGAAACCCTTAGATATGTTAGTCCAAATGAGAGAGGAAGGCTGCCTGCATTAAGAGTGACAGCAGAAAGGATGAGAAGACTGACTTAGGGTATGTCTTGGAGATACTTGGTTTAGGACTCTTAACCAGCTGAACACAGATTTCAATAGGCAGGATTTATGAGAAAAGTTTAGGATTGGAGATACAGGTCTGTGGGTCTATTGGGTATCCTGCTTCTGAGTTTCAACTGTTGTTTTATAATTTACAAATGTTTGCATGTTGTCATCTTTATGGGAAATAAGACATGCCTTTCTGAAGGTTTTCCTCCACTCTTTCACTTTGAGGCCCTCTGTTCCTAGATATCTTTCATAAAGTCCTTATTAACTCCTTCACAAAAAATGTTTTGAACATTTTAAAATTCAAGGTCCATGACTGATCAACACGTCCTTCTCCATAGCCCCTTGGACTGTCCACACCTCGAACTTAACTGGGACAGATATACTCCAAGCCTCTCCAGTTTCTAAGTACAAAGTAGGTTGGAAACTCCTGCGTTGGTGGGTCCAATTGTCTCGGTGCACAATTCTTAAAAAACGATCTGTGAGCTGGAAACCCGTCAGTTAATGGGAATGAAAGAATAAAGTTCAAGTGGGGTAGACTACCTAGCGACCCCCATTCTTAGGCCTTATCACTTCGTTAGTAAGTGGCACAGCTGAATTCTAATGCTCTTCCCTGTACCGTTTGTCTCATTAAGAATAGTTTAATTGCTGAAAAGTTTGTTTACAGCAATTATTTTAAAAGGCAAAAGGGCCTTTTTCTCTCCTTCTTTCTTTCTGAGGTTACGGGGAATGGTAAAAGTTTTCATAATTCCAATTCTCAGTCGTTGGTAACCCAGAGAATAATACCAGAACACCAGAGTATCTCTGGGACGATTACAGGATTCTCTCAGAACTTAGAGAAGTAAAGTCCCTTCCAAGAAAACCATATATCCATTTGAAGGGCATGCCGCCAGTGAGACTTGTTCAAAGAAAGAAAAGCTGGGGGGGGTGGGGAGTGGCACGGCGGTTCTCCGCAGCCAAGAATGGGTCAGGGTAAGAGAGGTCAAGGCTGAGCGAGGTCCGCTCGGGAACGCCTCCTGGGTGCCCTGGGCACCGGAGCAGAGACGCCGGGGGAGGAAGGGGCAGGTCTCCGCGGCCTCCCTGTGAGAGCCGCGTGAGTAGGCGGAGAGGCCTGGCGCCTCCTCCCCTCTCGGGACGTGCGTCCGGGGATCACTCCGGGTCCTGCTCCTCCCTGCCGGCGAGG
>NW_006796728.1:1850315-1857152 GCF_000442215.2 Lipotes vexillifer | reverse complement strand
CGGGCGGCCGTCCTCTCCGGCTATAAAGGGACTGGGCCTCCCGCGGCTTGCCTCGGCTCGCCTGGGCGTCCTCCCGGCTAGAGCTCCCGTTCCCCCTGCACTCGACCCTCTCGGGCCTCGGCTACTCGGGCTGCGGCGGAAGATGGCGGCTCCGGCGGGTCACCCGGTTCGGGAGGCTCGGTCCGAATGCTCTGAGGAGGCGCTGGCCGCTGCCTTAGCGGACGTGCCCGAACTACCCCGACTTCTAGAGATAGACCCGTACCTGAAGCCCTTCGCTCCGGACTTCCAGCGCAGGTACAGCCCCACCTTGGTGCTGTCCCCCGACTCCCTCCCGCCCCCCACCCCACTGCCCCTCCCCCTCCTCCACAGAACCCAGCAGCCCGCCTTCCAGCCGCGACCTTGCGGCTGGGGAAGCCTGTAGGCTCTCGGACTGCAGGCCCCGCCCCTCGCCGGCTCCACCCCGCCGTCCCCGCCCCCCATCTTGGTGGGTAGCAACTTCCGGGTTTGGGCGACGAGTTGAGTCCGGTAATTGGGTTGAATGGCTTCCGGAGTTGCGGGTTGACAGCTCTTGCCGCCGGACTAGAGGCAGAAGCGCTGAATAAACTTTCCTCATCCCTTTGCCCTCCCTTCGACTCGGCAGTTTTGCGCCACTGGGTGTGTGCTTTGGCTGCCAGCACCCGTTTCCTCAGGTGCTGGTGCGGAGTTAGGCAACTGCACTGCAGGTTTTCTGACCCTTCCACGGACCAGAGTGGTCCTGTGAATTAGCGTGTGCATAACACCTCGCCTGTGTAATTGCGCTTTTAAAGCCTTCTCGCTTATTTTATAGCAAATACTGTGATTTTATATAGGATTCTTTCAGGCAGCTTTTCTTTTCCTTGTTAATATTCTCCCTCTCAGAGAAGATTAAGCGTATCTTGGTCTTTGTTTACCCCTTGGGCCATCATCGACGAGTACTAACCCGTGTTTGGCATTGCCATCCGGAAGCTGGAGAAAGGCGAGGAAAGCCAGACTTCTAGAGGCCCACTTAGTATGCTTTACTTTTAGCTTGTCTCCTATCATGCTGAAGTTGCTAGGATAATAATTGCAGTAGTCAGCTGAACTTAAAAGGTATAATTTTTAAGACTAAAATAGTTGTTATGCTAGTTATAGTAGTTATATTTGTGAGATAAGCACATTGCGATTTAATGGATTCTGCCCTTTTAGCAGAGCCACTTGAAAATTACCATGGCAACAGAATACCTAGTCACAGTTTCAAGTAATAGAAAACTTCTAGTAGTTACTTGGCAAGGAGCAGCATTGGGGGTAATGAAACACGGTTGATTTGGAGTTTGGGAAAATAAAAGTCTTATAAATAAATAAAAATAAAAGTCTTGGCATTGTCACTTATTACCTGTACTCAATTCAGCAACTGTTTATTAAGGGTCCTTTAGGAACAAAAAGTAAGGGACACAAAGTTGAATACAACACTTCATTCCAGAGCTTGTATATCCTAATGCATGGGTCCTCCTCATAGGAGTCACCTTGAGCTGTTGCTAAGTTAATCAAATGTTGGGCCTTTATATAAGCCATTCGGGGAGCAGCCTTGTGAAATTGCCTTCAGTGTTTACAATATGTGCTTTCAAAGAAATTTAGTGTATAATCTTCATTGTTCAGGATTGGATTTGATTTAGAAATAGTAAAAAATTTTAGAGCAAAAGATGGTGATCCGACTCTTTTGATGACACTAATTTACTTGGATGCTTTGTAAAATGACACGTAAGACATTTCTAAAAGCAGAGTTGTGGAAGTGTTTTGTCTCCGTTTCTCTCCTCTGTTTTAAAAAAAATGATTACAAGTAGACAAACCTCCCTGGTTAAGTGTTTCTTTCATGTAATTCACTTCAGCTCCATTGGAATTTAAGCAGTTTTGATCCTCTTTCATGGTTTGTCAAAACTAATGAGAGGGACAAAGGCCAGAATAAAGAAGTGGGAGCACTCCAGTGTTCTTGATGCAAAGGCTGGTCCAGTGGGGTCCTTGTGACTCACTCTGACCTGGATTCTACTTCTGGCCTTGGTTCTGAGTAATTGCCATTTTCCAGCACACATGTTCCCTTTAGGCATATCAAATAGTAATTTGGCGTTTGGCAGCAGTAACTTTTACTGTTAGCATTTGAAGAATAAAAGAATTTCTCCTTCCTAAGTGTGGTCCTGATTACTTTTCCTATTTTCCGTTCATTTCTAATAACCCACTTAGGCAGTGTGCCTTTGGCCTAACACAAATATACAACCAGTCAAACATAGATGCAAAGTATGCTTACTAAGGAGTGAAGAAAATTTAGGGTACAAATAACAACAGTATAATGGTGATAGGGGAGGCGGTTTCTCATTGATGGACTGTTTTATTCTTTCCCAAACACCATGTCTTCATTAGAAATTCCATTATGTACCTTTGTTCTTGTTTACCTTTTCTGTAATTGTAGGAATGTTGAATCAAGTGTGAGGGTTAGTGAATTACTCCGTGCCATAAAATAAAAATTAGACATTAGCGTGGGTGACAGGCCCTGTGATGTCTCATTGATTACCTCCTAAGATAGGATTTTCCTCTTGGCTTTCCTGCTTTTTTCACCTGTTATTTGTGCTGCAGTTAGTTGCTGTATCATAATTCCAACATCGTAGTGTTTTAAAAAAAACATTATTTGTCCCCATGCTACATGTCAGCATGAGTCAGGCTCTCCTCATGGCAATCATTCAAGGATCTAGACTGATGAAGTCATCATTTTGAAACATGCTTCTACAGTGTCAGGGGCAAGGAACAGAGAACATTTTGAACTAGGCACTATTTCTTACAGCTTTTGCCTAGCAGTCAGCCACTTCTGCTGATACACATATTGGCCAGTGTAAGTCAAATGTGACTTATCAACCATGTGGGTGGAACAGAAAACTGACATTTGTGAACAGGAGGATGAACAACACAGTTACAGTAACATTTGTCTATACCCTCTGTTTATATAGTAACTTTAACATATGTTATAGTATTTAATTTAACCCTAATAACAAAACTACAAGGTAGGAAGGGTGGGTATTTTTGTTTTTCCTGTTTTACAGATGAAGAATCTGAGATTCGGTTGTGATGAGTTGTTCACATGGCTTGCTGCAGCTGGGATTAATCTTTCTTTAATAAAACTGTTTCAACAAATTCATAAAAAATGACTTCTTGGTAATTTAGTGAATACGTCTTTCTTTCTCTTTATTTCTAGCATTGGACATTTTGGACCACTTATTAGATCCTTGAAGCCATGATGTGTACTCTTGCTTTTCTTCCATTATCTCTGGTGGTTTCTCCTCAGCCTCTTTCAGACCATTAATATAAGAGATTCTCAGGGCTCTTCCCTAGGTTCCTTTATGTATTTCTGTTTTATACACATACTTCCCCTAAGTATTCTCATCCATCCCATGAATTCCATCTATGTACTGAGGCTGCCAACATCTATCTTCACCCTAAATCTCCCCTGGTCTTATTTATAAATACCTGCATTTTGATGTACTGTAAGTATAAAACTCAATGTGTATAAAACTGAACTTAGGGTTTTTCATAGCCTGATTGTCCTTTTATACCTTATCTCAGTGTGTGTTATCCTCCTCTACCAACTGCTCAAGCCTAAAACTTAAGACTTATCCTTAATTACTCCTCTCCCCTTCTTTTTATCTCTAAGTCTAGTCAGTAGTAGCTCCTAACTACTTTTCAAGTATATGCCACACTGTATTCCTACTGCTCTCCTGCTACTCAAGTTGCTAGCATCTCTAGCCTGGTTTATAAAAACAGCCTCACAGTTCTCCCTTTTCAAATCTTCTCAGCAATTCCATGGCTTTTAAGGTACAGTGTAATCTCTTTCTCATGACCTACAAAACTCTGTATTATCTGGTTCCTGTCTACCTTTTTAGCCTCATCTTTGGATCGTCCTTCTCACTCTGTACCACCTAATCAGAAGGGGGCTAAGTGTAAAGAGGTAGCTAGGATGTCTGGGAGCTATTCTATAAGGGGCACTAAAATATCACTAGAATAAATTGGAAACATGATACCTGTTTTACACATGTAGTCCTTTCTTAAATATTGAAGATTTTCATTTTTTATTTTGTGTAGGCTTGTGAGAAGTAAGGGGTCTAGAAGGATCACTGAGTAAAAGGCAGGAGAGGTCAAGAACTAGAAACATTTTCTGATCTTTACCAGAAGAATGATGCTTTTGGTTTAGTAGAAATGAATCAAAAAGGGAACCCATTTCTATATTTAATTTTTATTAATAGAAAATAATTTTTCTCTACCCCATAAAACAGATCTTTACCAAATGTTTAAAGAAGATCAATTTGAAGTGTGCCAGAATATTATCCAGTCTTGGATGCCACCTGTTTTGGTCTAGCCATGGGTCCAGCTATGGCTTTTGTACATGTTATTTCTTCTGCTTGATGCATACTTTGCTTCTGTCTTGTTAGTGCCTGTACGTACTTCAGGACACAGCCTAGAGATATATTAAATGCCTTCCCTGACTTCTTCCCATCCTCACACCTTCTTCGCACCTCTTACCTACCACCTTGAAAACCTGTATTGTAAGGGTGATCATCAATAATCATGTAGTTGTCTCTCTGCTCTTTTGTATCTCCCACTAGGTTATTTGCTCCTAGGGGTAGGCACATTGTCTTTATTGTTTGCTCACTGTTATATTCTCAGTCTGTAAAACTGTACCTGGCCTATAGGAAATGGTATAGTGTTTGAATGAATAGATGACTGAATGAATGTCTTTTGACTTTTGTTTTTCTCTTTTCTACACCAGTAAGTGTCAGGTAAACTCACCTTAAGCTAAAAATGTTAGGAATACTAGGATGGACAGAAGGAGAAGCAGCAGTAGTTGTCAGGAGTTAATGTGTGGCAGTCTCGGGTAGGGGAGTGTACGTTCAAGGAAAAAGCTAAAAATAACCAGAGAAAATAAAGAAAGTTGTTATTAATTAGATATTTCCATATTCCACAGAGACTAAGGGTTTAATCACTGAAGGAATATTCAGTTTGAAGAGAGCCTCAGGTCAAACTGCATGCTCAAGAATAGGAAGAGATGTTTTTGTGAGCTCAAGTGTGTTAAGTATCACAATTACAGTGAACATCTCTATTTTGTTAGAAATGAAAATAGCTTTTACACTGGTATCTAATCAGAATTAGAATGTTTAGATTTCATGTAATAGCAACCACACCAAAAACTGATTCTCGTGGTGCAGAAATTTTATGTTGTAGCTGAATGGTGCACTTTTCTCTCAGTGCCTGGCCAAGTGGTAGGCTCTGAAGAAAGTCAAATGTCAATGATTTTAGAAGGCAAAGAAGAATCCAAAAATTATAAGTCATACCTGGCCTGTTCTTCTGTACTAGTAGTAGATTCCTTTGCGCCTTGCAGCTGAGGTCTGTACTAACTCCAGAGTCACTCCTGAATTCTTTACAGTGATGGGCAAGAGGCTGTGACCTCTTCTCATTTTCAAAGTGCCTTAAAATGACTCCATGGAACATATGGTTTAGTTTAGGCTCTGGCGCCTGCTGCACCATCTCCTGAGAAATGACTGTGTGTGGTAACTTCTTAGAGGACTCAGTTCAGCTCCCACAAGGCTGGCCCTAGTTAGTCAGTGAGATGATAACACAGACCCTGTGAAATGTGCTATTGTTTTAGATTGATAAGCATATCATGCTGCTGCTATTTAAAAGCATGTGTAAAACTTCAATTATACATTTATAGATATTAAAGGAAAATATGAAAGGGTTTTCAGTGGAGAGAATTGCTGCTCTCAGCTACCTTTCATTCTAAAGTAACTTTACTGTTTTACAGAAGAGTAGATTCTCTTCATGTAGTGATGTCCACTCATCAGTAGAAGCTCACTACTGTTTAGAATCCAGGTCTTTTTTTTTGTGCTTAAGATCCAAGAGCAGCCCCTGTTCTGTTTTGTGTTTAGGGTAGCAAGAACCTAGTACATCAACAGAAGGCAAAATTCCACATTAAACACATGTTATACAATCTACATTCATTAATTTATTATACAATTGACATTGTTATGGTGACTTACCTGATCGATTTTTCCTGTTTAAAAGATCTTAATAGCTGAGATCCTAAGTTTAGCTTCTTCATATGTGAAATGGAAAAAAAAATAAACATGTGGCTGAGTGTCCATGTTGCAAAGCACAAGAGCAAGATGAAGCTTGAATTTTAGCTGTCGCAAATGCTAAACAGCTTCGAATTTGAGGGCAACTTAGTCAACCTCTATGAACCTCAGTTTCTTTTTTTGAAAAATATGGATTGGACCCACCTTATAGGGATTTCTTGAGGATGAGGAATATATGTAAAGATATCGCTTCTTTAATTCTGTATCCTGAAATCAACCATCAGATAAATAACCTGACTGGAAATTCCCCATAACTCTTCATTTTGCTGCTTAACAGCATCTTTACTTTAAGGGGCTCCTTCTCTTTCCTAGTAGTGCATTTGTGTGAATGAGGTGAGGAGGTGGTAATTTTAATCATAATCTAGTGGAGAAAGAAAAGAATATGTTTAAATTTTGATCCTTAATTTGGAGAGGAAATGATAAGGCAGTTGCCAGTTTACTACAAGCTGAAGGCAAGATGAATTCTGGGATGTAATGAGCACAAAGCTCCCTTTATTGAGAGAGGTAAATGCTACCCTGCAGAAACCCCAAATCACTCTTCTCTTGATCTTCCGTTTCTGTCTTTTCTCTTCTTTCATCTGACTGCTAAGTGTTCATATTCTTGGACATCAAACAGCTGCAGGGATTTTCTTCCTCCTGAACTCTGGATGCTTGGAGGAATGGTCATACC
>NW_006796728.1:1786389-1850305 GCF_000442215.2 Lipotes vexillifer | reverse complement strand
GCAGGAATGACTTTGAAAATAAGAAGAAAAAATACATAATAGCAGCTTAGAAGTTTACAAATGAAAGAATTATCTAGTGGAGTCTGAACTTATGGTCTATTAATAAGAAAAAAAATTAAATCCCATGTCTTGCCTTGTCTTTTTTATCCTCTCTTTTTTTTATTTGATGATTTCAGTTCTTTTCAGTATGTCTGAATTTTCAATGAGATACATAGAACAAAGGAATGGAATATTCATGTGTATTTTAGTAGATCCATTGAAGGATAAATTACAATTAGACAGTTTCTGGGTATATGCTCCAGGTCTGTAATCTAAAATGTGATAATCAGGGCTTCTGTGGTGGCGCAGTGGTTGAGAGTCGGCCTGCCGATGCAGGGGACGCGGGTTCATGCCCCGGTCTGGGAAGATCCCACATGCCGCGGAGCAGCTGGGCCCGTGAGCCATGGCCCCTGAGCCTGCACGTCCAGAGCCTGTGCTCTGCAATGGGAGAGGCCACAGCAGTGAGAGGCCCGCGTACCGCAACAACAACAACAACAAAAGGTCTGCTTTATTTTTAAGTTATTTGGAGAATATTGTATTTGTGGGGTTAGTAAGAAGAAAAGAACTAAAATAAAGATGAAAGTTGATGCTCAGTCTTTAAAACATGAATTGTCTTTTGTTACCTAACTACGCGCAAGTTTATGTGCTTTCACGTTATACTTTTTTATTCTTTTAAAAGATTAAGATGTGTAAGCTTTGTTCTTCAGAACATACCTGCTACAGACTTACCATATAAACATAAGATTTTATCATCACAGAGAAGCCCAGTATTTCATCTTTGACAGTAGACCAAAGAACAATTTGTGGAAGAATGGGATTCCTCTTTTTTTCCTCTTTTGACTGTAAAGACAGCATAATGATTCCTCTTTGATGTCAGAATAGATCAATAATGTGTGTGGGTTCTTATTAGTTTCTTTTTTTCCTAAGAGGTTATAGGTCTATTATCCATGATCATTTTAGGCTACTGTTTGGAGGACATGAGTAACTAATGTGTGAGTTACCATTGCTTTTTCATTGTTTTACAGTCTTTTCTCAAGAGGATTGGTTATTATTCCAGGATTCTAGAGATTCACAAACAAATTCATATTCATCATTTCAAGCATTTTTTCCCCCTCCAGTTCTTTTTTCAGCATTTACAATCTCTCACATTTTTGTTTGCTTATTTGTGCATTTTTTTGTTTACATGTGGGAGTCTTCCATCCTCCTGACCATTTCAGTTGGCAGTGCTCTTTTGGTTGTGCAGGTTGTGCTTGCTAGTGAAGCACAGCAGCGTAGTGAAGCGAATGGATCTCTTTTTGTTCAGTTCCCTAAAATGCCTTTTGTTGAAAACTATCTGCTATCCATGCAGTATTAGGGAAACCTCTACTCACAAATTCAACACATAAGCAGGAAATACAGAGAAACAAGAGTGTTAATCAAAACTGAAGTTTGGTTGTAGCAGGTTTAAGTTACCTTTAGAGGACATTAAAAACTATAGTGAATTTAGAAAATTGCAAATTGTGTTATACTAGATTTAAAAAATCATTTTGAAATAATTATAAACCACAGGAAGTTGCAAATATAGTACAGAGAAGGCCCCTGTACTATTAGCCAAACTTGCCCCAGTGGAAATATCTTGCATAACTGTATGGCAGTTTCAAAACCAGGAAATTGACATTGATACACTCTGCAGACCTTACTCAGTTTTCAACAGTCTTTGCATGCACTTCTTTGCAGTTTTATTACAAGTATATATTAATGTAACTGCCACTACAGTGAAGATACAGAACCATTCCATCACCACAAAGGAATTCTGCATTCCTTTATACTTATACTGTTCCCACTCCCTCTATACCTAAACTCTGGGAATTACTGATCTGTTTTACATTTCTATAATATTTTTCATTTTTTGAATATTATATTAATTAAATCAGCGAATATGTAATCTTTGAAGATTGGCTTTTTAAAAATTTTTTTATTGGGGTATAGTTGATTTACAATGTTTTGTTAGTTTCAGGTGTACAGCAGAGTGAATCTGTTATACATATAGATATATCCACTCTGTTTTAGATTCCTCCCCATATAGGCCATTGCAGAGTACTGAGTTCCGTGTGCTATACAGTAGGTCCTTACTAGTTACCTATTTTATACATAGTAGTGTGTTTGTGTCAATCCCAATCTCCCAATTTATTCCTCTCCCCCTTACCACCCCCCCCCCCCCCCCCCCCCGCCCAACCCGGTAACCATAAGTTTATTTTCTACATCTGTCACTCTATTGCTGTTTTGTAGATAAGTTCATGTGTACCCTTTTTTAAGATTCCACATACAAGTGATATCATATGATATTTGTCTTTCTCTTTCTGACTTACTTCACTTAGTATGACAATCTCTAGATCCATCCATGCTGCTGCAAATGGCATTATTTTGTTCTTTTTTTATGGCTGAGTAATATTCCATTGCATATATGTACCACATGTCCTTTATCCATTCCTCTGTTGATGGACATTTAGGTTGCTTCCATGTCCTGGCTATTGTAAATAGTGCTGCAGTGAACATTGGGGTGCATGTATCTTTTCAAATTATGGTTTTCTCTGGTTATATGCCCAGGAGTGGGATTGCTGGATCATATAGTAGCTCTATTTTTAGTTTTTTAAGGAATCTGCATACTGTTCTCCATAGTGGCTGTACCAGTTTACATTCCCACCAACAGTATAGAAGGGTTCCCTTTTCTCTACACCCTCTCCAGCATGGATTGGCTTTTATTTTTTTCACTCAGTATATGCCTTTGAGATCTATTCAAATTGCGTATATTAATAGTTCATTCCTTTTTGTTATTGAATACTATTCCATTGAATGGATGTGCCACAGTTTATCCATTCACCTGTTGAAGGACATTTGGATTGTATCCAGTTTTTGGCTATTAAAAATATTGCAGTGAAGCTAAGATATGTTTATTATATATACATGTTATTTTTTTGGGAGAAGTTCCTAGAAGTGTAATTTTTGGTTCCTATGGCAAATGTGTGTTTAGTTTTGTATGAAATCGCTAAACTGTTTTTCATGGTGTCTGTACCATTTTGCATTCCCAAATGTATGAGGGATCTAGCTTATCTGCATCCTTCCCAGCATTTGGTAATACATTTCTTAAAGTTTTAGCTGTTATAATAAGTGTGTAGTAATAAGACAATGTGGTTTTAATTTGAATTTTTCTTATAGCTAATTATGTTGAAAGTCTTTTACAGTGTTATTTGACATCTTTATATCCTCTTAGGTGAAATGTTCAGTTCATGTCTTTTGTCCATTTTCTAACTGGATTGATTTTTCTTTTTGTTACCTTTGAGTTTTGAGATTTCTTTACATATTCTAGATACAAGTCCTTTGTCAGATATATTTTTAAATTAATTAATTAATTTTATTTTATTTTGTCTTTTTCGGCTGTGTTGGGTCTTCGTTGCTGCATGTGGGCTTTTCTCTGGTTGCGGTGAGCAGGGGCTACTCTTCGTTGCGGTGTGCAGGCTTCTCATTGCCGTGGCTTCTCATTGTGGAGCACAGGTTCTAGGTGTGTGGGCTTCAGGAGTTGTGGCACACAGGCTCAGTAGCTGTGGCTCATGGGCTCTAGAGCTCAGGCTCAGTAGTTGTGGTGCAGGGGCTTAGTTGCTCTGGAGCATGTGGGATCTTCCTGGCTTGAACCTGTGTCCACTTCATTGGCAGGTGTATTCTTAACCACTGCACCACCAGGGAAGCCCCGTTCTGTCAGATATTTGTTTTGCAAATTTTATCCTAGTCTGTAGCTTGCCTTTTCATCTTCTTAACAGGGTCTTTCATAGAACAACTGTTTTAAATTTTGATGAAATTTATTGATTTTTTTTTGTTGTATGGTTTATACTTTTGTTTCATGTATAAGAGCTCTTTGTCTAGCTCTAGGATCTGAAGATTTCCTCTAATGTTTTCTCCTCGAAGTTTTATTGTTTTACATTTTACATATACGTCTATGATCCATTTTGAGTTAATTTTTGCTTAAGGTTTAAGTTGAAGGTTTTTTTTTTAATTGTCTAAGGATATTTGATTTTTTTTTTAAAGATCATAAACTATGACAGACTTATATTGGGGAGCCACCTGATCAAAATAAAAAATAAGCCTTTAGTCAGGTCTCACTGAAATATATGAACAATGACAATTTTTATGTATACTATAGATTATTGAAAGCAGTGGGAACTAATTAACCTGTCAGTTTTCTTATTTCTAAGATCTTATTTTAACTTTTCGTTATTATCATAAAGCAGCCCCTCAAACTTCAGGAAGCTGGAGAAAAATATTTGTGAAAGATACAATAATTTATTTTCAAGTAGTTACTTGAGAGTTTTTCTGGTTTGTAATTCATATATTTTTATCATGTTATAGCATTATTTTATTGATTTGTATTCCAAACATATATAGATATTAATCTGTACAGATTGAATTTGTAACTTTAATTTGACTTTACAAGGTTTTTCTTATTTCATGTCTTCTACTTAGAACCTACTCATTTGTTAGTATCATATATTCTTCAGTTCTACATTATTAAAAATATTGCTTTGAAAAATAATATTTTATTCATTCAGTGTGTCTGTTTACTTGACTTAAATGACAAGTAAATCTCCAAAAAACTTTTCATGTTTATACTGTCATTTGTAGAAATGAGTTTGTTAAATCTTAACAAAGGTAATGCTAATATTTCCCAAGATTAGTTGCTTTTTATCTAACTGAAATTAACCTTTGGTTTTATTTCAGTCTTAATATTTACTTTGATGTTTGTCAGGATTCATTGTGCTTTTAACAATTAGAAATCCGAGCATATCAATTTCCAAACAATCGGTTAGATGTTATGAGATGAAAGTTGTTAATACATGTATTTGGCAAAATTTGGAAAATTTACCCACTTTAAACAGAAAAGTAAAGTGGAACTTTTTAGGATTTGTTCATTCTACAATGATTACTAGCTATGATGGGTCTGAGGCACTAAACATCCAAAAGAGACTTATGACAACTCTACTGATAATAAATTATCATCATCATCACAATAACAATTTTTGTTATAATTTATGTAAACATCATTTATCTTGCATTGGGTTTGAGATTCTGCATTTTTAAGAAGCTCCCAGGTGATGCTGATGCTGCTGTTTCCCAGATGATATTTTGAGGAGCAAGGCATGGCATCATCCCAACTTCAGTTCAAAACTGAGTTAGTGCATTAATTTTGTACTCTCTGGCATTCCTATATGGTAACAATGAGAAATCAGAAAGAGAAACTAAGGAAACACTCCCATTTACCATTGGAACATAGAGAATAAAATACCTAGGAATAAACCTACCTAAGGAGGTAAAAGGCTTGTACTCAGAAAACTATAAACACTGATGAAAGAAATCAAAGATGACATAAACAGATGGAGAAATATACCATGTTCTTGGATTGGAAGAATCAATGTTGTGAAAATGACTATACTACCCAAATCAATCTACAGATTCAGTGCAATCCCTATCAAACTCCAGTGGCATTCTTCACAGAATTAGAACAAAAAATTTTACAATTCATGTGGAAACACAAAAGACCCCAAACAGCCAAAGCAATCTTGAAAAAGAAAAATGGAGCTGGAGGAATCAGACTCCTTGACTTCAAACTATACTACAAAGCTACAGCAGTCAAGACAGTATGGTACTGGCACAATAGCAGAAATATAGATCAGTGGTACAGTATAGAAAGCCCAGAGATAAACCTACACACATATGGTCACTTAATTTATGACAAAGGAGGCAAGAACATACAATAGAGAAAAGACACCTGTTCAATAAGTGGTGCTGGGAAAACTGAACAGCTACATGTAAAAGAATGAAATTAGAACACTCCCTAATACCATACACAAAAATAAACTCAAAATGGATTAAAGACCTAAATGTAAGGCCAGACACTATAAAACTCTTATAGGAAAACATAGGCAGAACACTCTATGACATAAATCACAGCAAGATCCTTTTTGACCCACCTCCTAGAGAAATGGAAATAAAAACAAAAATAAACAAATGGGACCTAATGAAACTGCAAAGCTTTTGCACAGCAAAGGAAACCATAAACAAGGTGAAAAGACAACCCTCAGAATGGGAGAAAATATTTGCAAATGAAGCAACTGACAAAGGATTAATCTCCAAAATTTACAAGCAGCTCAGGCAGCTGAATATCAAAAAAACAACCCAATCCAAAAATGGGCAGAAGACCTAAATAGACATTTCTCCAAAGAAGATGTACAGATTGCCAACAAACACATGAAAGGATGCTCAACATCACTAATCATTAGAGAAATGCAAATCAAAACTAGGGTGAGGTATCACCTCACACCAGTCAGAATGGCCATCATCAAAAAGTCTACAAACAATAAATGCTGAGAGGGTGTGGAGAAAAGGGAACCCTCTTGAACTGTCGGTGGTAATGTAAATTGATATAACCACTATGGAGAACAGTATGTTGGTTCCTTAAAAAACTAAAAATATAACTACCATACGACCCAGCACTGGGCATATACCCTGAGAAAACCATAATTCAAAAAGAGACATGTACCCCAATGTTCATTGCAGCACTATTTACAATAGCCAGGACATGGAACCAACCTAAATATCCATTGACAGGTGAATAGATAAAGCAGATGTGGCACATTATGTACAATGGAATATTACTCAGCCATTAAAAGAAATGAAATTGAGTCATTTGTAGTGAAGTGAATGGACCTAGAGTCTGTCATACAGAGTAAAGTAAGTCAGAAAGAGAAAAGCAAATATGCTAACACACATATATATATATATATATGGAATCTAAAAAATAAAAAATGGTACTGATGAACCTAGTGCCAGGGCAGGAATGAAGAGGTAGACATAGAGAATGGATTTGAGGACATGGGGGATGTCGAGGGGGAAGCTGGGGCAATGTGACAGTAGCATCGACATATATACACCACCGATTGTAAAATAGGTAGTAGGAAGTAGCAGCATAGCATAGGGATGTCACCTTGGTGCTTTGTGATGACCTAGTGTGGTGGGATAGGGAGGGTGGGAGGGAGGCTCAAGAGGGAGGGGATACGGGGATATATGTATGCATATGGCTGATTCACTTTGTTGTACAACAGAAACTAACACAGTATTGTGAAGCAATTATATTCCAATAAAGATCTATAAAACAAAGAAACTGAGTTAGTAATGGGCCAAATTAGTTATAATATTCTAATTTTTTAAGAATAATAATCCATATATACCAGTATAGTTAACCATATCATTTAAGTTTTTAATGGTCACATGATTTTCTAACTTATTTTAGATAAAAGTGGTTTTATTTTAATATCAAAGTTACTTTTCTTACATCTTCACTGTGAGTTTCACTGTTGCATATGGGTCTTTAGCATAATATATAGAAGGTGATCACATAGGAAAAATTATTCTCCACATATGTTGTTCCAGGTTATACATGGTCATCTGAGTTATGGGCTGTCAGCATAATTTGCTATTTAACAAACCAATTTTTGACATCCTCTTTGTCCCAGGCATTTTTCTATGTGATAGAAGAACAAATATAAGATAGGCTTCCTACTCGATGGGAGCTCTAATTGGGGAGATTACAAGTAAATACAATTATAGTAGATATTTGCGCATAAAATTCATTGTAAGAAAGATAAAAGCATGTCTTATTCTGTTAAGGAAGGGGAGTATATAGCACAAAGGAGTTCATATGAATTGCCCTAAATTCTTAAAAATATTTCTTTATAAAGGGAACACTGAGTCTTGAAGAATGTCACAAAGTCTATGAGACTCTTTTTTGGAAAGAGTCAAAGGATATGATAGCTGAGATATTAATCTTTATTAAAACTACAGTTGGCCTTCTGATTCTCGGGTTCCACTTCTGAGGATTCAACCAACTATGGCTCGAAAATATTTGGGAATAAAACATTCCAGAAAGTTCCAGAAAGCAAAACTTGAACTTGCCTTGCACTAGCAACTATTTACATTGTATTTATAACGATTTACATAACATTTACATTGTATTAGGTATTATAAATAATCTAGAGATGATTTAAAGTATATGGGAGGATATGGGGTGGTGGTGGGATGAATTGGGAGATTGGGATTGACATATATACACTAATATGTATAAAACAGATAAATAATAACCTATATAAAAAAATTAATAAAATAAAATTCAAATAAAAAAATAAAGTGTATAGGAGGATGTGTGTAGGTTGTATGCAAATATTACATGCTATGCCATTTTATATAAAGGACTTGAGCATCCATGGGCTTAAATATCTGCATCAGTCCTGGCACCAATCCCCTGTGGATACTGAGGGATGACTGCATAATAAGTTATAATTTGATTTGACACGTTTTTTGTTGCTTTTAAGTGGAAGTTTATTTGCAAAAATGGTTGATTTGCAAAATGTTCTTGTGTAAGAATTGCCACATTGTGTAAGAATTGAACCCTCTAAAATAGTTTATAAATCATATTTGATAACATATCGGTATGTTTCTTTATAGCAGATAAGCTCCTTTTGGAAGGCATCGTGGACTATTTTTTGAAGCAATGAGGCAGTTCCTGCGTAAGCTAAGGATACCTATTCCTGAATGAGTCAGGGGGACATTTTGATGAGTATCATCCAGTCAGGAAGGTTGCAGAAATGCAAATGAACACTAAATGACTCCACCTGACCCCCCACTAAATGTCTCACCTACATCATCACTATCCAATAGAAATATAATATGAGCCATATATGTAATTAAAATTTTTCTATTTGCCACATTAAAAAAGGTAAAAAGAAACAGGTAAATTTATTTTTTGTAATATATACTGTTTAATCCAGTGTATTCAAAATATTGCTGTTTCAGCATTAAAAAATTACTGAGATATTTTACATTTGTTTTTCATATTAAGTCTTTGGAATCCGATGTGTATTTTGCATTTACTGCACATCTCATTTGGGACTAGCCATATTTCAAGTGCTCAGTAACCACGTGGCTAGTGGCTACCATATTAGAGAGTGCAGTCTTTGATTGTATATTTCAAAGAGGAGCTTTTATGGTAAAAGGTGGCATGACCCATAAAGACATTGAAGGAGAAGATTAAGGAGGGAGAAAGGTACAGTCAGCCCTGTGTTCATGATAACAGAAGCAAGTAGACCTGGATTCTGATTTTGCCTGAGAGAGGGAGTCAGAAATTATTGGCTGGTGACTTTTTTTTATGCTTGCAAAAAGATAAATGGATGGTGTCTTAAATGTAGATATGGAGATATGCCACATACTTAATTAACCTGGGGGTGTCTAGGTAGCCTCGTTCCCCAGATTATTTAGCATGGCTTGTCCACCTTGCCCTATTCGTTTAGGTGATTCTTATTTGTGTCATATTTTCATATGCTAAATGCATTACTTCTGTCCCATGACAGACAGCACAAACAAACATAAAACAAAACAAAAACCTGGGTCAGCCAAAGTAAATCTAGTCTTTCTTGATAAAGTAACTGAGATCAGGTGGCTGGTCTATGCTCTGACAGTCCTAGACCTTTTGGGATATGCCAGCCTCACTTTGACTCAGCCCAAGTGACAGCTGTTCCTAATTTCCTTGTCCCAAGAATATTGCTTATATGTAGTGACTCACTATGACTTGCACTATTCCTGAGTTCCTCTCTGCTTATAAAGGAGGAGGGTTGGAAGGATTGTTCTTTGATTGCTCTTCAAACTAATGACAATATTGTGAGTGGGTGTGTGTGTGCACGAACACATATATGTTTTGTGTTTTATGCCCTTTTCTTCACGACTTGTTTAATTTCCTCTAAATGATAGTTTCTTCAGCATTTATACTTTCATTCACTTTGCACCTACTCACTTTGCATACTTAATAGTTACCCTTATAATAATAGCAAAAACATTACTGTTTATTAAAAGTATTTGCCCTCGTGAGTGGTCAGTCAGATTCTTCTTGTGGAATACTGTTTTCCTTCTCACTCCAGTCTTGTGTTTTCCACACTGTAGCTGCTCAGAACATGCTGACTCACCCAGCATCCCTGGGATGCTGGATTTTGAATTTAAGAAGAGGAGAATATATTTATGGAACACATTTTTGTCTTTCAGTGTTTTCCATAGAGCTTAGAGTAGAGGTTTGCACTTAAAGGGTGCTTTGCAAATAGATATTGACTGGGAGTCTAGTCCAGCTTGCTCTGTGATATTAGAAATATAGAAATATTTATTACCATAGTTGTTGGAGGGTCTCTACAAATGTTTGAAAGTAATTCTTCTGTCATGTAGTGGCCTGTGGTGGGCAAAACCTTTCTCACATACAGCTTAACCTTTCTTGTGTCTAATACTACTTGTGAAGAAGATTGTAATTTGTGCATTGTGCTTTTATCAGGTTGCTGTTCCCAATGCAGCTAGTGTAATTTTTCATTTCCTAGCAGTCCTCGGGCAATTCTGTTTCACATGCTTTCTATTTCAAAACATTTTCCTATTTAAAAAACTTCTTTCGCCTCAGGCCCAGCATGCTTTTCCAGCCAGGCTACTAGTAATTTCTATCCTTGCTGGCTTCATTCACCTTCACTGTTAACATTCTGTATGGATGTGCTAGGAATGTCTTTTTTTGTGTGTTTACTGCATAGCAATGCTGAGATGCTAGTGCCTTCTATTTGTTGATTTTACTGTGGTTCACAAAATTATTTCATTTTTATACTAAGGAGATGACATACCTTGTTTTTAATTATCTTTCAAATCTGTTTTAGTTTTCTAGATTGTAAGCCAGACTTCGCTTTCTTAATGAATAGAATTCTAACTTTCTACCTGAGCTTTTAAAGTCATCCACAAAATTTTCTTGAACAACAGTATTCACACTAGAATAAGAAATTGTTTTACTTTTACGAATAAATAAAAGATATTCAGTTTCATTTAATAGGCAGCAAATTCCTTTTTAAGGTAGTATCTTAACAGTGAATGAAACAAATTACCTGGATTGCCTTCCCAAATGATCATGAATTAGGCTTGATTTTTGCTTGAGATAAGACAGCATTCTAACCTGAGGCTCTTGAAGCTGCTTTTGGTTCTGAATTCTGTAAAAAGGAAATACTCTTGAGGGATTTAGGTTTTTAATGGGTAAAGTCTGGTAAACAGAGGTATACAAGAGAAAGCCATTGTTCTCTTATCATTAGCCAATAATGGCTTACACTGAGGTAGAGTTTGAAACATCTATAGTAATATGAAGGCTTTCAAGAGATTCTAGAATTATATATAGAGAGAGATTTAGGGTTAAAATAGAATTAGAACTCTGGCCATGCTATAAATATGTATTATACATTTGTATATATCATATATATGTGTGCGTTTGTATGTGTATAAAAATGGCTTTTATATCATGTCTTGTCGGAGTTGAAGTAAAAGTTTTCCCATTCATTGTGCTGATATCTGTTTACAAACATGGCAGAAAATGGGAATTTTCCTCTCTTTGAGGTAGTCAGCATAGTGTTAAAAATGAGAAAGGAAGAATACTTCTTTTTTGGGTTATGGTTTGCATTTTAGATTTCATTGCTGTTCCTCTCAACTTCCATCTGTGTTGACATTTGGGAATATTGTCGCTGCTCTTTCTCAAGTGTAGTGGAAAAGCTTAAAACAGAATTTACACTTTTAAATACAACGGAGGCTCTATCACATCGTGATTCACTCTAGGTCTGAATACTTTTTCTTTGGCTTAAAAAAAAAATCAAACATTTTATTGAACGAAATATTTCTCAAACTTGAATGATTATTATACATTATTTACAGTCATTTTTGTACTAATGCAAAGTTCAGGCTGAAAGCACAATGATAATATTAAACTTTTAGGCACTTAAATTTTATGGCATCAAGGCAATCTTTTCATATAGATATATCGTTAATTTCTATTTATTAATGCCATTGTAGTTTTATTTTATTTTACTCTGCTGTTGGATTAAGGTTCACTTTTATCCTAGGAAATGGTAACAATGTTAATAAGCCACAAAAAGCCAGATTGGGTTGCTGTATGACTTTTGTTGACTTTATGCTCTATTTTTTTTTTAACTAACTGAATCCTAGTAACTTGGCATTTTGTGTGTGTGTGTGTGTGTGTGTGTGTGTGTCTGTGTGTGAGATATCTTGGCTGAATAATAGGTGGCCTGGACCTCTGTCCAGTGACTAGTCAGGTTTGTCTGGTTGATTCCTGCTTTGGTCAGTTTGGACTGCTAAAACAGAGTACCATAGATTGGGTGGTTTAAACCACAGAAATTTATTTCTCACAGTTCTGGAGGCTGGAAAGGTCAAGATCAAGGCACTAACAGATTCAGTGGTGAGAACACTCTTCCTGGTTTGGAGATGTCTGTCATCTCCTTGTATTCTCACCTGGCAGAGAGAGGAGAGGGAGAGAGGAAGCAAGCTCTCTCCAGGCTCTTCTTATAAGGAAAGTAATCCTATTCGCGAGGGCTCCACTCTCCTGACCCAATCACATCCCAAAGGCTTCACCTCCTGATGCCATCACACTGGAGTTAGGATTTCAACATATGCATTTGGGCGGCACACAAACATTCAGTCTTTAATAGTTCTCTAACTTTTCCTAGCTCTGTTTGTGATGGATTCTTCTAGAAAAAACTAGTTTTTAGATTTTAAAGAAATTGTGTGTTTGTGTGTGTGTGTTTTCCAACACTCTTAGGCAATACAGTAGAAGCTCATTGTGATTTCCTAATGAAGCCATCAGACTTTTTGTTCATTTAATAGTAAAATCACTTTCAATAATGAGGACTACATGATTGAAATTAGGCAGTAGTGGATTTTGGGGGTCATTAAATTTAAGTACTGTGAAAGGTAAAAAAGAAATAGTTTCTGCTGTATAATAAAGTGAATTAGCTTTATGTAAAGCAATAATACTCCAATAGAGATGTTAAAAAAAAAACAAAAACGAAATAGTACAAGTTTACCCAAAGACTGGAGCCATTAAATGTTCCACGGTTCCTGGGAATTAAGGCCGAGGCCTGGTTATAAACAGATATAAGTCATTCATTGGGTAGCATGGGGAAAAATAGACTATTTACTCAAGTTGAAGTAATTATAATGTTTTTTTTTTTGCGGTACGCGGGCCTCTCACTGTTGTGGCCTCTCCTGTTGCGGGGCATGGGCTCTGGGTGCACAGGCTCAGTGGCCATGGCTCACGGGCCCAGCCGCTCCGCGGCATGTGGGATCTTCCTGGACCGGGTCACAAACCCATGTCCCCTGCATCGGCAGGCGGACTCAACCACTGCGCCACCAGGGAAGACCAATGATTTTTTTTTTTTTTTTTGGAGAAAAATAAGAACGTTGTATGTGAGGTTCATGTAAGAGCTGAGAAACAAAAAGTTTTTAAGAGAATTTACTGCATTTTAGATTTTCTTACAAGAACTAACAATAAATACAGTGCTTACTCCAGACTGAACTGTTACAAGTGGTTGTCATACCAACAATTAAGCATTCATTTTAATAATGTTTTTGACAAGACTCTAAGCCATTTCTTTTTATCTTCTATCTTGCCTGGTACCAGAAATCTGCAGGCATACTTAACTTATAAAGAATGAAAGGATGCAAATAACTTATACTACATTTATGTTGTCTTGCCATGTTTCTGCATAGTACAATGTAGTAGAATTGGTGTATGTTAGTCTATTAGAGAAGGAAGTGTTTGTTTCCTGAGTGAATGAATTCATGAAGAGTAGAGCTCCTACAACATAATTTCTATATCTGTTCTGTGCCCCTTAATTGATTTTCTGGCTGGTCAGCCAATTCGAAGTCAAGTGATATTGAGGATAGGTAATAATAACTTAGTATTATATATTACATATATTTACTCATATATTACATACATTTAAATGGTGGTGTTTGCAGGCTGATCCAAGATCAGCCATTTGAGAATTCATGAGGGTTTCATCTGTGAATGGGAGAATTTTTTTTTTTTTAACTGGTGTCCACTCATGTGTAATGTTGGTTCTTAAGCAAAAACAAAACAGAAAAAAAACCTCCACAAAAACATAAAGTCATGAACTACCTGGTCACTTGTTGGAGACCACCTAACTTTTAAGTACAGTCGATCCTTGAAGAATACGAGTTTGTGCTGGTCGACTCGCACATGGTATCTTTCACTAATAAATACTACATTACTATGCAATCCGAGGTTTGTTGAATACATGAAGGAACGCTGTATACAGAGAAACCGCATATAGGGAGAGCCAACTGTAAGTCACATTCTGACTTTCCCAGGTGTAGAGGGTGGGCACCCCTAACCTCCCTGAGTTGTTCAGTGGTGAACTGTAAATACACTAGGCAGAAGATAACTGTAATTGAGGGAAATTGCTGCAGTCACTAGCCAAAGGCCACAAGATAAGGTCTGGTATTGAAAATGATAAGTGATACCTAAAGTCATTATCAGATTTTGCTTTCTTTCTGTAACAATACAAATAGCCAAGAATCCTGCCTCTGGATCATCTGTGGATCTTGTTAAAATGCAGATACAGTGGGTCTGAGGCTGGGCTTGTTCAATGTGCATTTTGAACAAGTTCCCAGGTGATGCTGCTGGACCAAAATTTGAATAGCAAGGCCAAAGAATGCGTGAAGTTGTTGACTATGTTGACTTGTTGCGGTCCGGGAGCCACACGCCTGGAGTCGAGTTCCCTGGTAAATGCGACCCGTGTCCCAACCAAGGACACCCGAGAATCACCAACACCAAGTAGAAAGATTAGCAAAGGATTTATACAACTGTAGAAGCTTACACAAACTGTCCGGACAGGGTTTCACTATGAGAGAAATGAGTGAGACCCAGACTAACAGCCAGGCGAGGCTTTTATACACTTCACAGGCCGGGAAGTCCCCAAGGCGGGAGGGAGCTGTTTAATTTTGAATCAGCCAATCAGGAACCCGGTTCGTCCCGCCCGAAGCAAGCAAGCAAGTGTCTTACAGAAGCCAAAATGTGCTGTTAGCCCTGAAGCTGTTCTTCCGTTTATTTCGTCACATTCCCCCCTTTTTCTAGGAACTAATCAAATCCTTGATTCCTGGTCTTTCGTATTCAGGAGGTATGTTTCGTTTTGGGCTAAAGTTTGCCCGGTCAATCCATCTGTTAGTGCCCACGTCCTCTGTGGTGTAGTCTCTCTTTATTCTGCTATGAAGAATCCAAGTCCGGACACCGTCGACTTTAACAGCATTCGGGGTACTCAACACAATCAGATGAGGTCCAGTCCACCTAGTCTCCGATGTCTGGGTGTTATGCTTCTTTACCCAGACTAAGTCTCCAGGTGGCAATGTGGGTTCCGGAAATTTTATTTTCAGTTTTTGTACAAAAGCTTTCCATTGCCGAGGTTCAGCAGGGCAGCGACAGCAACTTGTCCGACGCATGAGGGCCACCTGGAGGCCACTGTGTCCAGACATCTAGAGAGAAAGGCTATCGGCCTTCACCAGGGCCCAAGCCTCTGAGTTAGTACTCCCCTTGCCACCCCGGCTCGCCCACATCAGGGTTGGGGAGTGCCAGAGCAGAAGGCGAGGCAAGAGCCCTTCCAATGTCCTGGAAGGCCCTCCCTTGTGTCTCAGCCCAGCCAATCTTGGTGGCCTCGGGGCCACTCCGGCCAACGCCCCCCAGGGCATCGTATAGAGGCTTGGCCAGCTCTGCAAATCTGGGTATCCAGAGCCGGCAATAGCCCGCCATTCCCAAGAATTCTCTCAATTCCCCCCCTTGTGGCAGGGGCTGGCAAGGCCAGGATGGCCTGAGTGCTCTGTCCTCCTTCTAGGATATACCCCAAATAGTCCACTTGTTCTTGACAAATCCGAGCCCCTTCAACTGAGAGTTTATAGCCCAAGTCCTGTAGTAACCTTACTAGGCCTTTTCTTCCTGTTAGACAATCCCGCACAGTTTTTCCAGCCACAAGTAAATCATCCACATATTGTAATAAGGTTACTTCGGGAAACTGGTTATGGAATTCGAAAACGAGTTTTTAACAGTTCATGTAACCCTGTAGATCCCAGATGCGTTCCCTCATGCAAGCGTCGAATCAACATCAGGCCTAGGTTCTCAGGAATAAAAACTCGGTGATCCCCGTCCTGCCCCCACAGGGGCAGTCAGGCATGACCAGGAAGGAGTGGGTGACTGCCTGCTTGCCCAAGTCGACCTTCCTGTCCGTGGTCCAAAAACAGCGTTGAGTCCCAGTGGCCCCCTGTAATCCATATCTTTCCTTCCTTCCCGTTATCTAATCCCCCCCACCTTTTTCTTTTGTATCCAGTCCAAATCCTTGGAATCAATAAACTTGGTTACAATAGCCAGAATTATGAATGATTACGTTTAACATACCAAGTAATCTTAGTTAAATATTTTTCTTTAAGATACCTCAGGGGACCTCTAAAGTATCACAAAGTTAACTGGAAATCAAAAGAAACAATTAAAATTTGATATTTGGGAAGTTTGTCAAAAAGTTTTAAAACAGTTGGTCAAATAAGATCATAGGTCACTGTGAGACAATACTTATTCCTTAACCAAAGTTACAAAAGATCTCAAAAGCAAATACAGATCACTTAAATGCAAAGAAACTCACACAGTCTGTTGTCAAAAGCAGCATTTTAAGAATACTTTGGGGGAAGAAACCAAATCCAGTCTTGTTCTAGCCCATTCCTAATAAAATCCATTTACCCAACTAAATTCAGTCCAATCTTAGAAAATCCTGATCATGTATTACTGTTTTCAGTATTTTTTTATTCTCATTCATCCCACCTTCTTTTACTGAAAACATACATCTTACCTTCCTTAAAAGTTTTTTTTTTTTTTTATTGAGTTACTTTTCTTGTTGACAGATTTATAACAGATGGAATAAGGTTTTATTTGACCGTTAGGAAACCTAGGTACAACAGAAGTATTATACTCAACATTAATGACTCTAAAGACATGTCTATATTAAACCAACAAGTTTAAGCCACCTTCAATACCAGATATCAGTTTAGTACTGAATATTTTTCAGATGACATGAACCCGAAATTCATTCTGGCCAGAGTATTTTTTACTTCTGAGTATTTATGTGTTTGATTTTTTTAAAAAGCCAATTAAATACAGCTCTTCTATGAATTAATTTTTGGCAATACCATACACCTACAACATACATATAGATACGTATGAAAATACAAACACAGAGGTCTCATTGTTCCCATTCCAAAATTTCAGTCCTGAGTCAGGTACAACATAAAATCTATCAGTTACAAGGGGTTGGATTCAAATTGGGCTTCTGGCAGATGGAACAAATCAAGGTCACCAATCTAGATGGCTAAACCCATTTTACTAGTGCTTATAGAAAAGACACTTGGGATTTCTATTTATTCTTGACAAGTCAAGTGTTAAGTTACTTTACCCTCTTTTTTAAAATTTGCATTTAAAAAGATGGCAGAGATAAGGGTTTCTTAGAAGACCAGATAGGACATTTGTATCTCAAAGGTTTCCCCTTTGTTTAATACTTAGCTTAGGGGAGAAGGCCTCTTTTAAAATTCCTATCAGACTAAAGTCCATTTCCCAAAAGCAGCCTGCCTCGTTGCCTCGATACCGATGCAGTTCCTGGAGTTGTGAGTTGGCCCCTTGGTTTACTTGTGCACAAGTCACACATTGCCTAGTGACTGAGAATACTTTTTCTTTTAATACGTGCCTTAACTGTCTCTTCTCAGTTTATAAGTTCTTCCCTTCAAAACCATCTAATTTTTGTAATTTCCTTCGGATATCTGGGGCCGACTGTGTCACAAAGGCCAGGTTAATTGCCCGCCTGCCTGTTTTCTAGTGCCTCAGGGTCCATGGGGGTCCATAGCCTATAAGTCTCCATCAGCCTTTCCAGGAAGGCGGCTGGAGACTCTGTGGCTCCCTGGGTCACCTCTGTAACCTTGGACATATTAGTTGGCCATCGTGCTGCCGCACGAAGTCCTGTTAACAGAGCCTGGCGAAAACGGGCCAAAGCCCCTCGTCCCTCCTCCGTGTTAGGATTCCATTCCGGTCGGGTACTAGGGAGCACGGTTTCAATTAGGTTGGGGTTATCAGTGGGCCGTCCATCTGGACCAAGTACCTGTTTACGGGCCCCCCCACATGATTTTTTTTTCTCTTTCTTCCGTGGTAAACAAAACCTGTAACAATTGCTGACAATCATCCCAGGTCGGCTGATGAGTTACAAATATAGTTTCTAACAGTGATATTAATATAAATCAGTCGTGGAGAATGGGGCGTAAGTAAGAAAAGGCTGTGCCTCCCCTGGTCTAGGTGCTTGTTGCCGCAGAGGCAGAGCAGTGGGCCGCGGTTCAGTCAAGTGCTCCTGGGCCGACCTGGGAGGATGTCGTCATCGGGGCCGGTATCCGCCTAGGGAGGGACATAGGGAGGGGGAGGCGCAGACGCCTCGGGAGGAGGGGTTTCTTCTTCTTCCTCTCCCTCCCCTACAAGAGGAGGGGGCGGGGACTTAGAGCTTTTAACATTAGGTTTTTTCCCGTCCCCCATCTTGGCGGCACATATGTTATCTTTAGATCTTGTTTCCTTTCTGTTGGTAGCTCCCGGCGGGGGCAACCAGGGCCTCAGCCAGTCAGGTGGTGTCTCCACGAGACCCCGCCAACACTCAATATAAGGAATCTGATCATCATGTACCTTAAAGACAATATCTTCCACCGCAGCTATAACCGGAATAGAGAACGTACCTTCGGATGGCCATCCCACCTCAAATGTCGGCCATTCCAATTCACAAAAGGTGCGGAGGGTTTCCGGGGATACAGAGGCCCCGAATTCCCTGGCGATCTGGCGGAAGTCTCTGAAGTGGTCCAGAACTAGGCTCAGGGGGGTCTGCATCCGGAACATACCTTGTCCCATTGTTAAATTTCTGTTGAGCTAAAGGTTTTAGCACAAGCACAAAGCCAAAGTGTCCAAGCAAATGCAAGAGCACACACACGAGTGACAAAAGACAGAAGGAGAGAACAACAAGTTTTGACACAATCCCAGTTCAAAGTCGGGACCAAAGAATATCGAAACCGACTTTGAATTCCCAGGGAGGAATCGCGGCGTCCCGGGACTCCTCCTGACTCCAGAGTTAACGTCGCGTCCGACAAGCCTTAATGGAGTCTCCTAGTTTCTTGCCGGCAAGCCAGGGGTCGCAAACTTACCCGAAGAAGGAGCAGGCGGTGGCTTCGGAGGAGGGACCCTGTTTCAGGTCTTTAACCTCCACTTCGGGTATTCCAAAGACAGGGAGGGACCCTGTTTCAGATCTTTAACCTCCACTGTCCGATCCCGGACGAGCCCCCAAATGTTGCGGTCCGGGAGCCACACGCCTGGAGTCGAGTTCCCCGGTAAATGCGACCCGTGTCCCAACCAAGGACACCCGAGAATCACCAACACCAAGTAGAAAGAGTAGCAAAGGATTTATACAAGTATAGAAGCTTACACAAACTGCCCAGACAAGGTCCCGCTCGGAGAGAAGTGAGTGAGACCCCGACTAACAGCCGGGCGAGGCCTTTATACCCTTCACAGGGCGGGAAGTCCCCAAGGCAGGAGGGAGCTGTTTAATTTTGAATCAGCCAATCAGGAACCCGGTTCTTCCCGCCCCAAGCAAGCAAGCAAGTTTCTTACAGAAGCCAAAATGTGCTGTTAGCCCTGAAGCTGTTCTTCCGTTTCTTTCGTCACAGACTGTCTACTTACCTCCACCCAAGAACCTCAGTTTTTTTTCTTCCTTTCTTTCCCTCCCTGCCTCCTTTCCTCCCTCCCTTCTTTCTTTTCTTCCTCCTTTCTCTCTTTTCTTCCTTCCTTCCTTCCTTTTATTTTTTCTTTCACATTAGTTGCCCAAACATATTTACCGATGTTTTCAAGAAACTCAGTCTTTTATTATAAGAATCAGAATTTCTTGTTTTTCTCTGTAGTGCTTGGAATGCATAAAATGCATCACTGCTAGTCAAGTTCTTGCACATTTTTCAGCTAAGTTTAATTTTGTGCCTTTATCTCTACTTTACAGTTAAGGAGCTTGTGCTGTTGCTGCTTTGAGTGGCTTAACTAAGATGGTAGAGTTTCTCTTTGTAAGGGCATTAACTCAGTCTAGTAATCTTCACATTGTGCTAAAATAGCCCATGTTAAAATTAACAGATATTCTAGTGATCATGTGGTCGTTTCAGTGGAAGTTGTATTGCTTGCTTCAAAGCACCTTCCTTATGTCTCTCAGAGGTTTTTTGTCTGTGGAACAGAATTAACATGTCAGGAATTCACCACAACTGAATCATGATTTAGACTTTCAATTAGAAAATAATTCATTTTGCCACCTGAATTTTCATCCAGCATCTAATACTTATGTGTCCACAAATCCAGAGAAGGAAATGATTTTATTGTAATCCACTGGAGAAAATTAATGCAAGAGAATATATGTTAGTAAGCTGCTCTCTAGAAGTGATCATTACAAAGGGATTTGTACATTTTACAAAGGGGAGAAAGTGCACATAATAATTAAGAACATGGATTTTGGGGTGAGATTAGGTTTAAATTTTGGCTCTGCATTGGAACTTTTTAAATTTCACTTAGCCACAGCTTTTTCATATGTGAAAATAAGGCAAAAAATACTTATGTGCCAGAGTTGTCCCAAGGATAAACGTTAGTGGGAATATGTATTTAAAGGTGCATGTTGTCTGTCAGATACTAAACACTGAAATAAGTAGTAGCCATTGTTAATATTATTCAATATTTTCTTGGAGGTAAGATGAAATTCAGGTGTGAATTAGACCAAAAAAATGGAAAAGTGTAGGGTTAAATAAAAGTACTATAATATGTAATAGTTAATTTGTAATCTTATTTATTATGGTCTATAGAAAGGAAATTTAGAAACTTAAGCAAAAGCCGTACCTAATTTATATAATGTTTCGATATGTTTATGGTTAAAAATAAAATTGGCAGAAATATTTTTCTGAAGAAGTAGAATATATACACAACATTGTAAATCAACTATATGTCAATAAAATCTAAAAAAAGAAGTAGACTATATAAATTGTCCTCAAATGATGACAAACCAAGGTTATGTTGGCTTAACCTGTTTGTGAAGCCTCATGGAAAAGACCCAAGTTGATAATGAAAACACTCTCAATAAAAATCAAGTCAGCTGCCGAATCAGTGCAACCACATTATTGTGTTGCCTAAGTTGATGGGCGGAGTAAACTTTATTTTTTTATTACAGAAAGTTAGATTCTTAGATCCAAGCTCTCCTGAAGTAGGACTTAGCTCACTCAGTATTTACCAGGCAGTATATTTGATTTTAGGAGGTGTGGCCCTATCTTTTATTCTTGAGCAGTTATTGCCTCCTTGGAGGTAATAAGAGTAATCCAGTGATAAATGTTAGTAAACAGAACTTACTTAATAACCAAGATATAAATAAATTCCTAGATCGGGAAGTTATATACACAGAAGTTTTGATTTCACATGAAATATTTTCCTTAAAATGTATAAACTGGCTGATTGATAGGTTGACAATATATCTATATTTGCAGTAATTAAAAGCTGAGGCTTGGGTCAGTTGATCTGTGTTCAAATTTCAGCTCCCTGACTTATTACTTATGTGACATGGATAAGTTATTTAACTTCCCTAGACTCAATTTTTAAAATCTTTAATATAGGGATTATAATACTAGCTTTATTGAGATTTTGAAATGAGATAATCCATGTAACGACTGCTTGGCAAGAAGCATGCTCAGTAAAATATTATTGATGGTAATAAGGAGACATGGATGATAAAGCAATCTTGGGAATTACATTCCAGGGTGTACAATTTTTATGATGCTAAAGGATGATGAGGGCAACAAGGATCAAATACATAATCATAGTTAGAATTTTTCTCTAGGATTCTCTCCTCAAGTGGTTGCTTCTACTACCATAGCTTTAAATCAGTGCTGTCCAATTTATGGTAAATGGTGGGTCTGTTTTTTTTTTTTATCAATTGATTATCTACCAGAGTCTGATACTTTTATAAAATTCATCAAGAGTTATTAGAATAATTAAATTATAAAAAGACATTCAAAATAAAAGCCTAGTTTTTAAGTTATATTCAAAAGATATACAACTACTGTATACAATTGCTATAAAAGTTTCTAAGTGCTTAACCTCAGTTTGGTACTTTTCTTGTCGTGGACCAGTGATAATCAGTAGGTGGCTCAGCACTGGTCCATGGATCACATTTTTGAGTAGTGTTGCTTTGAATATCATGTATATATACATTTATTTCAAAATTTGTATCTATATCCAGATCCTATCTCTGACCTTTAAATTCACACTTGGAGATGACTACCTCTTTCTTTTAGGTAAATGGCACTACATATCTATTCAGTAGAAATCTGCTATTATCATTGAATCCTTTCTTTCCTACCTCGCCTATCCCCTAAAATATGTCCTATGGAATCTTGCAGTTGTTTTACGTCTCTGGTGCTAACACTCTAGTCCAAGCCACTATCAATGTCTGATCCAATTTGGAACTGGCCTTCCTGCTTCTACTCTCTACCTGCCTCTGCCTCTCCCTCCCCCTGCCTTCTATTTTCCATATATCTGCAAGAATGATTTTTCCGAGAAAGTAAGGCCTTTTTATAACCTTTGATGTCTTCATGTTTTCATTACAGTTTCCTTGGCTGAATGGTATGTAACAGTTACATTTTCATAGTGTTAGGAGGTAATTTCAGCACTCAGGGTAAGTGATTACAGTAGCTTAGAATGGGATGGTAGTTGTATAAATGGAAAAGAAAAATACTGATTCAAGAGACTGCCAAGTATGAAAATGAATACAAATAAACCAGAGGTATGGAGATCATTTATAAGTTTTACAGGGAAAGGGATACTATTCTCTTCAGGATCTACCTTTATTTCTTTCAATTTCTTCAGGACCATAACTGAGCCTAGCCTTTCACATCCTAGCCTTTTACAGGGATGATTGGCATGTCGGGTAAGCAAGCTAATTTGTATCAGCAGCAATCTGGAAGTAATGTACTGGGTTGAATTCTAAGAAAAGTAGACTAAGGGGGATGGAACATACTGATATGAATATACTTAATTCAGACAGAGCCAGATTTATCGATATGAGTGTTCTTAATAATATGGATTTAATGTGTTAGTTGAGCTTCTGGAAATGGCTTCAATAGTTTGCTTGATTATTTGACTAGAACCTGAACTCAACAATTGCTAACATTTAATGCGGTTGAGATGCCTGAACACTCTCAGGCTGTGGAGGAAGGGAGAGCCATAGGAAGTTGAGAATAGTAGAATAGGTTTATCATGGATAGTCTCGTCATCCACCTTGGCACTCTGCCCTGAGATTCTAGAGGGGTCACCTTTGATTAAGAATTAGGAAATGGGGCTTCCCTGGTGGCGCAGTGGTTGAGAGTCCGCCTGCCAATGCACGAACACGGGTTCGTGCCCCAGTCCGGGAAGATCCCACATGCCGCGGAGCAGCTGGGCCCGTGAGCCATGGCCGCTGGGCCTGTGCGTCCGGAGCCTGTGCTCCGCAGCGGGAGAGGCCGCAGCAGTGAGAGGCCCACGTACCACAAAAAAAAAAAAAAAAAAAAATTAAGAAATGTATTGATGAGACCTCTGTGGTAGCTCTAGGCTGGGAAATGTCATTGGGTGTGCTGCCATGGATTTCAGTGGGGATCATAGGATTCTGGAGTGGTTACAAAGTGCTTTGGCCGTGCTTAGGCTTCATTAATAAAGTAGCTATAGGGGCTTCCCTGTTGGCGCCGTGGTTAGGAGTCTGCCTGTTGGTGCGGGGGATGCGGGTTCGCGCCCCGGTGCGGGAGGATCCCACGTGCAGCGGAGCGGCTGGGCCTGTGAGCCATGGCCGCAGGGCCTGCGCATCCGGAGCCTGTGCTCCGCAGCGGGAGAGGCCGCGGTAGTGAGAGGCCCGCGTACCACACACACACACACACAAAAGTAGCTATAGTTGCCATAATGATGCTGAAAACGTGGCTTCTGTGCACTGGTGCTGAATTGAATCTTGGAGACAGAGTTTTGGGTGAAGTAGAAAAGAATAGCTTTATTGCTTTGCTAGACAAAGGGAGACACAGCAGGCTCGTGTCCTGAAAAACTGTGTGTCCCAACCTGGGAGGATTTGGTGAGGAGTTTTATAGCAGTGGTTCAAGGGCAGTCTTGCTGATAAGGATCAGGGTGTGTGCAGGGCCTCAGGTGGTCTCCTGATGAACTTCTTGAGGTTATCAAACTATGACCTTCTCTGGAATGAATACTAACATCTTCCATTTGTTGGGAGTTTTAGTTCTGTAAAAGAGCTCAAAGATATTTTTATGTGTATCCCTTGAGGTGGAACCAGGACCTGCCCCAAGGCTGCACTATTGTTTCTTGGGTGCTTCTCCCTTGTCTCTGCAACCGCTCCCTTCCCTGATTAGCTACTGTTTGGACCTGCCTTTTGGAAACTCAGGGAAGGTCATGGAGGCTGAAGGCTATTCCCTACAAACCAAAAACAGGGGACACAGAAAGGCTTTCATGTCCAGGAGTCCCACAGGGTCCTCCTCTGTTCCAATAATAGGCTTCAAGTGTGGAAGAGCAGTCAGTGTTTTGAAATGCAGGGTTCTGTGGTATGGCTGATTGATCATCATGTCCTTAGGACTGTGATACTTTGGCTGATTACTGAATTTTTACTTAATCTGTATAATTGGGAAAATTCTAGATATGCTGAATAGAAACTTGACTTGTGTTACTGAAACAGGGAGAACAGCTTTTCCTAATTAAAGGAGAGGCTGATTTCCCTTAAGAAGGGACATAAAATGCTACCACAAATATATATTTTAAATCTTTCAAGCCTTTCCCAAAGGCATCTGCTGTTTGCCAGGAAAAAGTCCAGACTTCTGAGAATTAATAAAAGCAGGTTCTGGATTTATCTTGGGGACGTAAATGCCACAGTGGCACATCAGTCAGAGTTGAGGCTTATGGAGGTCACTTAGTTTTCATCAGTGTGGCTCCAATGTCTTGTCAGACTAATCCTGTGGATACTTAACTTTCCTGAGTGCTTAGTTGCAACAGGCACGGGAATTGGCACAGTTTTCACACTGACTTCTTATGGAATGAGGACTATTTAGGAAGGACTAAGTTGAAGCCTCTGGAACTGCCCCTCCTAACAAAAGAGAAAACCCTAAGCAGTACTACATCCTTGGAAACATTGCAGTGAGTAGGGCCACCTTCAAAGACTTGAAGGATGCAACAATGGAGATTTCTGTAACATTCCCTTTTGGTTTGCTGATTTGACAGATGGGTCTTGGAGAATAAATATAGACTAAGGGAAACCTAATCTGAGTGACTCCAATTGCTTGCTTTGCTTGCTTTCTTTTTTTTTTCTTTTTTGCGGTACGCGGGCCTCTCACTGTTGGGGCCTCTCCCGTTGAGGAGCACAGGCTCTGGACACGCAGGCTCAGCGGCCACGGCCCACCGGCCCAGCCGGTCCGCGGCATGTGGGATCTTCCCGGACCGGGGCACGAACCTGTGTCCCCTGCATCGGCAGGTGGACTCTCAACCACTGCGCCACCAGGGAAGCCCCAATTGCTTTGCTTTCTAAAATGTAGTATCAATATAGTCTTTGGTACCTGGTATGCAGCAATTGATCTGGCTTTTTTTTTTTTTTTCTTTACTAATTAGGACAATCAGATAGCAGATGGCCTTCAAGGCACAGAGAAGGGCTAACACCTTCATATATTTACAGCAGGGGCAATGACAGTTTCTTGATCTCTGTCATAATATGGCTCATAGGTACCTTGTGATTGTTAATTTTATGTATCCACTTGACTGGGCCGCAGGATGCCCTTATATTTGGCTAAACATTGTTCTAGGTGTGTCTGTGAGGGTATTTCTGGATGAGATTAATGTTGGAATTGGTAGATTGAGTAAAGCAGACTGCCATCCCTAATGTGGGTGGGTCTAATCCAATCCACTGAAGGCCTGAATAGAACAAAAAGACATAGAGTAACAAAAAGACATAGAGTAAGGGAGAATTCCCTCTCTTTTCCTGACTGTCTTAGAGCTGGGATATTGATTTTCTCCTGCCTTCAGACTTTGACTGAAACTTACACTACCAGCCCTCTTGGTTCTCAGGCCTTCAGGTTCAAACTGGAACTAAATCATTGCCTTTCCTATGTCTCCAGCTTGCTGAGTGTAGATCTTGGGCCTTCTCTGTCTCCATAATCACGTAACCATGTAAGTCAGTTCCTTTAATAAATCTCTTTAATAAATATCTATATATCTCCTATTGGTTCTGTATCTCTGGAGAATCTAGACTAATACAGAACTTAATCATCTGAATATCTAGAGAACATCATCATGGGCCAGTATACAGTACTAAAGCCATCATGCTTTTTGTTTCGGATGAGCAAGGAGTAACAAGTAGTCTAGATGCCTTAGTGAGACTCATACATACCGGAGAGTAGATGGTGAACTCTGTCCTTTAATCTGGTAATTCTGCAAAACTTATCTAAATACAGTGTTCAAATATTGGTTTAACACGTCTCTGAGTCTATAGGGATTTTTTTCATTCTCCAAATGAATGGTATTTAAATAAAGAAAAACAAAGAACTTCATATTAATTTGAAAAGAGGAAATTCACTTTGAACAAATTACACAGTAGCAGACCTCTGAAATACAAATTTCTGTAGCTTTTTGACTGAACTTTGTTTTTGAATAGTGGTTATTTTTTGTTGTTTTGTCTACTAGAAAAAAAACTTTATGGAATTTAGTGTATTTATTTTATACATATACACACCCATATGTAAAAATTACTGTGGTGTTTAAAAATACAACTCTATTGTTTAATGACTTGTATGTAAAAATGAGAATAAAAGTTAGTTTGGAAAACTTTAGAAATAAATCAGGATATTTCTATCCTCAAATATTTTATACTTGATTATACCTAATGCTGTTAATGAGTAAAATCTTATTTATATTTAGTAAAGTAACAGATGACTATAGAAAATAAATACTTTTATAGGTAAGAGAGGCAAATTTGTCCAACTCTTACCCTTTGTTCAAGTAAGGAAATAGAATCCATTTCAGCAATTTATTTAGAGTCTACTATCCATCAATTACCGTTACAGGGATTTGGAATCTAAGAGTGAACAAAACAGACTAAAATCCATAAGTTTGAGGAGCTTACTTTCTCACAGCAGGAGACAAGTGATACATAATAAACCTAACACATATTGGATGATAAATGCTATGGCAAAAAGAAAACAGGGAGAAATATAAAGGACACTGGAATGAAGGGGAAGTTTTGAACAGGCTTTTTCAAGGTCAGAACTTTTGAGAGAATCTGGCATTTGGGCAAAGACCTGAAGGAGAATTAGTTGTGCAGATATCTGTGAAAGAGCTTTCCAGACAGAGGAAATGGCCATTGCAGAAGCCCTTAGGCAGGGATTTGTCTGGAGTATTCAGGAAAGTGGAAAAAGAGCAGTTTATTTGGAATAGTGAGTTAGGGACAGAGCAGAAAGAAATGGCATAAGAAAGAAAACTGCTTAAGTCTCAGAATATACAAGTGCTTGCTTGTGGATTACTGTAAAGACTGGTTGGCTTTTAGTGTGAGTAAGATGGGGAGCCACTGGAGAGTTTTAAGCAGAGAAATTACATGATCTTACTTATGATTTAAAATGATTACTGTATTATTCAGAGTTCTGTAGAGAAACAGATCAACATACACAAACACACACATGAAGATTTATTTTGAGGAGATTGCTTGTGTGATTATATAGGTTGAGAAGTGCCCCGATCTGCTGTCTGCAAAGCTGGAGGCCCAGGAAAGCTGGTGTTTTAGTTCCAGTCCAAGTACAAAGTTCGAAAAACCAGGAGAACAGATGGGATAAGTTCTAGTCCAACTCCAAAGGCCTGAGAACCAGGAGTGTGGATGTTATGTCGTAGTCCAAAGGCAGAAGACTGATGCCCTAGCTCTGCAGTCAGGCAGAGTGAGCGAATTCTCCCTCCGCGTTTTTGTTCTATTCACGCTCTCAAAGGATCGAATGATGCCAACTCACATTGTGGAGGGCAATCTGTTTTACTAAGTCTACTGGTTCAAATGTTAATCTCATCTGGAAACATTCTCACAGACACTCAGAAATAATGTTAGGCAGATATTTGGGTACCCCATGGTTCATTCAAGTTGACTTATAAAATTAATCATTACAATTACTCTGAGTGGCTGTATTGTAAAAGATTGTAGGAAGCAAAGATGTAAGCACGAAGAGTTTTGGCTCTTGCATAATCCAGGTGAGAGATGATGGTGGTTTGACCCGTATTGTGGCAATGGAGGTGGTAAAAAGTGATTGCAGTTTGGATTTATTATAAAAATTGAGTCAAAAACACCTCCTAATGGATTGGATATGAGATAAAGAGAGGAATTAAGGATATTTATGAGGTTTTTGGCATCAACAATAGGGAAGAATTTAAGTGGCCTGGGCCGTGGCTGTCATCTAGTTCCAGGAACAGTACTAGAACTTGGGTGTCACTATTTGTAGCTTGCAGATTTAAATGTGTTTAAACCTCATAGATGGTAGGAACAATGACCACATTTATTTGGAATATTTTTTAATATAGTTGAATCTGCAAATTTAGTTATTATTTTGGGTAGAAATGGGCTTGCTGTGTACATTTGCCTAATATAAAAGGTGCTGTGTTGTAGTCTAATGTCCTGTTTGTGAGTGATAATTATGTTGATTAATAGCAGGCTTTCTATTTCATTTTACTTATTGACTTGGATCCCTGCAATTCTCATAGTGTTTATGTATAGTCATTGATTTAAAAGCAATGTTTTAATGCTGACTGTATGTCAGACATTGTGTTAGGTGCTGGGCTATAGTAATAAACAAATAAATCATACAGTTGTCTTCATGGTGCTATGAGCAGTATACCTAAAAAGTTTTTTGTATGTTATTCTTTTGTTTTTGTTCTTCCTATTATTTCCTGTAGAGTGATTAGAAATAAAAATTAGTTTATTTGGGGATAAAGGTAAGTTTTTAGACATATCTGTCAGGGCTGCCGCAGGAAACAAATGGCAATCAAAACAGTATAATCTAAGGATGATTTATTTATAAAGATATGGTAGTAGGGAAACCACAGTGGATAATACAGTGACCAGGGACTTAGCTTCTGAGTTACTACCATCTGCAGCCCTAAAGGAATAATGGAAGGGGCAGTTAATATAATCACAAAGGAGAATATCATGTAGAGTCATCTGTTTTGAGAAGCTCAGTGGTCTTTGGTCCAGGGACAGAGTCAACTCAATTACAAGGAGGAAGCCTGGAGAACAAGTATCCTGATTTACTCACCTTTTTCTTTGTGATGTCTTCCTGGACCTCTTCAATGGCCAGACCCGCTGGACACCAGAAGTCTGCTGATATAGTCCATACAGGTCATATTTTTGGGGCAGAGAGCAGTGTGCAGAATGATGGAGAATGGGCCTGCAGGGACAAATGTAAGAAGTCTGGAAGAGTCTGCCCTTTTTGCCTCTGGGCCTACACTCTTATATATTTTTTTAAGGTAAAAAGTTTGTGATTCCAACACAGGCAATGCACAAAGTCCTGTTAGATGTTTTATCATCAGGTGATGTCAACCTGGTCGTATCCTCACTGAAATATAAAGCATTGACTATCACTAATATTCTTCAAATACGATAGCGCAGAGGAAAAAATAAAGAAAATATATGATTAAGTGGTACAAAGCATAGCTGCTGCAGGTCCCATTGTAATCATAGATGCCTCCTTCTACTAACCGTCACCCTCCACCTTGGCTAGATGGGGTTATTTGCAAGAAGAACCTTTATGGGAACCTTTATGAGGTTCATTTTTGTAGGATCTGAGTCCTCGGTGGTTTAGTTTTTATTGGGTTGTCCCTTACTGGGACTATGAGACTTCCCAGTATATTCCTTGACCTCCATTGTGAAACCGTATCTCAATTTCCTCCTCTTCTTCCCATGGCACGGTAGCACGAAGACCACAAAATGGTTAGAGAGTAGTCTTAGCTTTCAATTAGTTGAAAATATAACCATATTTCTTGGTGGAAGAATTTCCTCCTTGAGAACTGGTACCTCTAAACACACTGAGCCTAAAATCCCAGTGTGAAGCAAAATTCTTCCTGTACCTTGCCAGATATGATACTGAGAGAGGCTACACCTCACCTCCTCTATTTGATTTCTGGACCTGTATTCTGCCTATGCGGAGATAACACTATATCTTGGCTGCTAATTTAAAGCGTATACTGTATCTCACAGCACAGTACCTCAAGCTCTCAGTCCATTGCCTACCAAATGTCATCATAACTGAGGCTTCAGCAGGCCACTGTACCATTTTATAAAGGGTGGAAAAGGATGTTTGGGGTGATGAAACATCTGGTAATACTACAAATGAATTGCCTAAGTGTAAGCTCATTATCTGTATAATATGCGCTCTGGTCAGAGGCAATATTGTGTCATCCAATATGGCAATTGATAAAGTATAAGTTCATGAATGGTGATACTAGTGGAAACATCAAAGACAAATCTATACCCAGAATGTGCTGCACCTCCTTGTCCAGTGAAATCAACTCTGCTACCAAGTAGTTAGTTGATCAGCCCAGAGAATGGTAACATTCTAGGGGCTTATGGGGCCAGCTTGCTCTTGGCTGGCTGCATACTCAGCATAAGTGGTAGCCAGGTTAGCTTTGATGAGGGGAAGACCATGTTGTTGAATCCATGTATAGCATACATTCCTGCCACTTCGGCAACTTGGTACATGAGCAAGGGCTGTATTCACTGGGGAAAATGGCTGACTGAAATCTGCTGAATGGGTCAACTTGTTCACTTGATGTTTAAGAGCCTACCCCTTCATGCATGTTCTATGATGGGTATTTACATGGGACAGGATATCAACATACTCTTGTACCTATTCCTAGAGGTCAATCAACATACCTCTCTGTCACCGATTTTTAAATTTCTGTGTTTCCAAGTTTATACGTTGCTGGCCAGACCATGTAGTAGTTGCTAGCCTGTAAGTCAGTGTTGAACTATACTTCTAGTTACTTCTTGTTCCACTCCAAGTGGAAAACCAGATGTACAACCCGGTTCGCTCACTTAGAAGGTTACCATTGAGTGGAGTTGTAGTATACTTCTAACTGCTCAAGCATACTGTTCAGATGCATCCATTATGCAGACTTATGCATTTTCCTCCTCTGTTTCTTAGCCATCAGGAGCTCCCATTGAGGCCAAACATGTGGAGTTAGAGAGAGGCAGTAACATAGTAGCAGCAACTGCCTTGGTAGTCTGAGTTACTTGTTTGTGTAGTTTAGTTTACTGTTGTTTTCAGGACCTGCTTGAGTTTGGTCTTCTGTATTACCACTTCTATTTTATAATGGAATTCCTTTCTGCATGTCCGTTTTAAAGGTTTGGTGGAACAGATAACATCCAATTCAACATGGGCGGTTCAAATCTCATAGTCACTTGATGTTAATGGGCAGGTGGTTAATTTCTACTGGTACCTAGCAGTAAGCTGAAACTGCTTTTCAATTGGAGAGCAGTTGTCTGCTGAGAAGGGCATGGGTTCCCTTTAATGCAGCCCACATACATCAGCCTCTTGAAGTTAGGGTGGAAAATGTTGGATGGTGAATTTGGAGGGGAAAAGTGGAAGATACTCTACATATTTTGAACACTTTAAAGAATTTCCTCACATTTTTAATGATAAACATTTAATCACTTCTTTTGTTATTATATATCTTTTTGTTTAAGAGGGAATCAGTAAAGGTTCGATTTAGAATTAATTTCATAATAGTGGTTTTTCATATTGTGCCATTTTCTTTGGAACATTTATTTCTTCCCTCCCTCCCTTCCTTCCTTCCTCCCTCCCTCCCTCCCTCTGTTACTTCCTTCCTCTCTTCCTCCCGTCCTTCCTTCCTTTTTTATTTTTTCTTTAGATGGCCAAGTATTAATTTGGATGTATTTCTATTATAGATTCTATTGCAGTATATGGCTAAACTAAAGGTGTTAGCTTGAGACTAGACTGGTAATTCACTGATAGCCAAATTTACTATTTCCAGTTTCTTTTCTTTTAATACCTGCCTGTTTCTTCTCTTTAGAGGAAAAATTGGGTGAGGTGATTTTGTATTATTTCCATGAACTATCTATGATGAGATAGGTCTATGGCCAAGGTAATTATAAAGCATATGAATGTAATTGGGATAAATCAATTTCTATTGCATTGTTATAGTCCCTCCTGTCCCCCACTTATAGAGTTTCTACTTCATAAATTACTAAATTTTGTATTTTTTTTCTAAAGTTTAAATTACTTTGAATACATTTAACTATCTTTAGGGTGACCGATGTCTTTGCTTCTATATTTTATATGAGGCAGATTCTTGCTCAGTGAGACATTTTAAATTCAGAAAGTTTTGATATCATTCCTTTTTCCCCTTAGTATTATTATATCTTTTGGCTCATTTGCAATGTTTTATAATGTTTGTGATTTAACAGCTAATCTCTAAACAAATAAAACAGATACTGCCAGGAAACTAATTTTTATTGGTAACTGTGTTAACTAGGAGGTTAATTGATAATTCTATATAATTAGTTAATATGAGTCTATTTATCCTATGAGCATCTTTAAAAATAATCTTATGCCTGGACAATTCTGGCTAGGTGTCAGTTTTAGTGAAAAAGGCTACATTTAAGAATCTGTTACTTCAGAGGCTATCAGGACAGGCTGGAATTTATGAGAAAACAAATGTCACTTCAATTTATTCAGCATGAATTTATCTTCCAAAAGATATTTAAAAATATACTGCCTACTTTTTTTCCTATTTTTGCTAGGAGTCTCATTTTATATTGACATTCATATTCCCTTTTGTACTTTAGCTTAAAAATTGTTAAAGTGTCTCATCAAATGAAGAACTAAATTGGAGATATTTGGCTTTGTGTTATGCAATGATTATGCAGTGGCAGGTGATTCAAAAATTGCTCATCTGTAAACATTTAAGTATAGAAAATTAACATGTCTGGACTGATAACTCATCATAAAAAGTAGTTTATTTTTCTGGGGATGCCTTGGTCAAATTCCCATCTATTGGCTTAAAGATTCTCTAACACTCACCACATAATTAATGATTTTTTCGCCTGTTTCTCATAATAGAGTTCTAATTTGTGACTTTTGTTTGTTCTCAAATAATGATAAGATCTGTGGGTTTCCTTTTGGGAGATGTCACACATATTGCATCAAGGGAAAAGATGTGTGACATTTGAAGAATTCTGATTTGAAGTGCATTTTGCCCAGGAATTCAGCATGGTTTGTGTTTCATATTTTTATTGAAGAATACCAAGTATCCTGGCCATTGAAGTGCCTCAGTTTAATAATCTGGTTGATTTGTATATCATCATGGGCATCCATTTTTGCCTTAGGGAAGAGAACAAAGGGGACAAGAAATCCCCCACCGATACCCCTTCATCCCCCTTGCCACTTGTCACTGAAGTCACCAAGGCATAGCCAAGTATCCTAGCTGTGCAACATCACTTTGGTGCCGAAAACTAAGTGAGCATCATCAGCTCTGGGGAATACCACTGGGACATTTGGAATAATCCCTCTAGTTGATACAAGCTTGAAACATAACTCATGTAAAGCCCCAAGGTTGCTTAGCAACATCTATATATAACTCTTTGAGCCATCTCTGCCTCTTCATGTCCTGAGATGAACATCTCATTGTTCTTAAAAAGAAACTGAAGGCTGCCTCCTTTAGAGAAGGGCATTTCTCATATGTATTCTCAATCCTGATGTGTCTCAGGAGAATCCTGAGGTCACTTTTAGTACAAAAAATATTCTGAAGGGAGATGTGTTGCTAGATATCATATATCCTGATAGGAGAAATATGATCTTATGAAAAATAAATATATTTGGATTTTCCCAAAACTGGAACATCAGGTAAATTTGAATTCTTGATATGGTCCATCTTATTCCTTTAAAGAGGAAAAAAAAATCTTCTTGATTATGAGTTCAAGTAACTTTAATTAAAAAGCAGTGTAGGGCCTCCCTGGTGGCGCAGTGGTTGAGAGTCCGCCTGCCGATGCGGGGGCTATGGGTTCGTGCCCCGGTCCGGGAGGATCCCACGTGCCGCGGAGTGGCTGGGCCCGTGAGCCGTGGCCGCTGAGCTTGCGCGTCCGGCAACGGGAAAGGCCACGACAGTGAGAGGCCCGCATATCGCAAAAAAAAAAAAAAAAAAAAAAAAAAAAAGCAGTGTACTCACCAGGAGACATTTAAAACAGTTTGATGTGCATAATAGTGATGTGAAAAATTTTTTATATGGCTATTTCTGGGCCTTATTGCCAGTAAATTAGGTCCAGTAACAGGTATTTCAGCCAGTATCTTAAAAATCTTGATTGTAATCCAGTTGAGTTGGATGCAGGAGGAATAACACTTACAGAAATACTTTTCGGAAATTAAAGTTAAAATGCATTCGTAGGCTTTAGAGAATTTATGTGACTCAAATACCTAAAGTTAGTATTAGTATTGGTTTTAGAGTATTTGGATATGAAGGGATTTTTCACTTTTTTCAAATTTTAGATTTGTATTTTTTATCCTCAAAAAAATAAATTTTTGCTTCCAATGAATGAGCTGCTTTTCTTTCAGTGGAAGATACCTCATTTTCACATATACATATGAAATCATTAAATCACTGTTTGCTAACCTGAGGTGTTGGGACTACAAAGGGGTTTTGGAACTACGTAGAGGAGCTGTGGAAACTGGACATAGAATTTTATTTTGGAATACTTATTTTGTAATTGGTTGAGGATTTTTAGCTTTTTTTATTCCCCCTGAACAAGAGAAAAGATTTTTTCTGTCCTGAAAAATCTTTGATTCTTTTTATTTACTAAAAAAATCTTGGAGAGTGGGAGATTTTGGTTAAAAATTAGAATTTTAAGTTACATCTTGATACCACAGAACTATAGGAAATAATTAGTGAACCATATCATAATTTACTTATTAACATACTTGGAAGCATTCTCATTTTTAAAATTTAGAATGTTAATAAGAAAATGCTGCCAAATACTATTTTTTTTGATATGAATTTGGAAAAAAAAATCTAGTTTCACTTAAAGTGAGCTGTATAAAATATGTTAAATATATACATATATATTTCCTGAAGGATGACTCTTTCCTGGCATTTGGACTTCTCTCAATTATAGCCATGTTCACTGAACCGGTACAGGAACTGAGAATGGAGTCTTGTGGAGAAAAATGTCAAACATACTTTTCTCAGCAGTTGTTGAGCTGCCCAGTTCTTGATGGGGTACAATTATTGTTTAGGTGTTCATTCTAGTAGCAAGTTAAAGGGAGGGAATTTGAAACGTAGTGTTTTCCCGGGATGAGAAATAAAACAAAGCAAGCAAAACAAGCAAACACACAACCAAAGCTCCGGCTTTGATTTTGGAGTTGATTTGTGAGACCGATTGACTAATGTTTTCCATAGTCCTGCACACTGTCTAATAAGCAGTAGGCTGGGCAGATTGAGTGGCTGCAGATACATAATTGCATGGCTGCCTCTGTCTTCTCTGGGAGTTTTTAAATAGAAATAATGTTACTCATGAGGGTGCAGATCTGGACTTCTGTGCTCTGGTAGTAACCAGTCTTCGAAGAGAATGAGTATGTCATGCTTCAGTGCCACTGCTTTTAGTATTTATTGTTTGTAAGCATGGTTTTGAGAATGTTGCTGGAAGTCAGAAGAAAGGAGGGAAATAGGTATTGAAGCAAACAATAATAAAATAGATCTATCACTGGGACTCTCTGTGCAACAGGCAGTGAAGTATTTTAAGATGTATTGCACTGTTTTTTAAGCAAAAAGTAAGGTGAAAAATTGAATGGTTTATTTTTTTTTATCCTGTAGGTGGTAGTTTTTATTTAAATATGGCACTTTTGATATTGCAGTCTTCATTTTAAAAATTACATTTATTTAACACTGAGGATTTGTGTTAGTTTCTGGGATGGGGTGGGGTTGACATTTTGAGAGTGAGTATGGAAGTGTCAGGAAGATTGTGATAGGTTATATCCTTGAAGAAATGATGCTGCAAGCAAATAATGCTAGGGAGCCCTGCCAAACTGGGATTTTCTTGAAGACAGGCACCAAATTTTATTCTTTTTCTATTTAGTTCAAGAGATATTTTATTCAGGAGTGCCTGTTGTTGTTAGGTACCTGATTAGGTGTTGGACATTTAAAGTAGGAGAGTATATATATTCATGTATGAGATCATTATATACAGAGAGAGCCTAAACATTGTTTGAATGAATTAATAAATGGATTAGAGGTGGTGGGAAAAATATGTATAGGTGGAGTCAGCTTCAAGGCGTTAAAGGGCTTCAGACACTTCATTTCAGCAGAGCTATCAGTGGTAGCAGATCGTGTTGTTGAGTCAGGAGAGTTATAACTTCTATTATAGTGATTTGAATAGTAGAAGAGCTAATGAGATTTAAGTTTTCATTATTTGGTTGTCCCCCTGTCCCTCTTTTGTTTGCTTTCCAACAAATATTCTTTCAAACTTTTGTTAAAGTAGACAGTTGGATTACATATGCTCTTAGAACTTTTAAACAATAAATTTTAAAATAATTATATTATAGATTCTTTCATAATTTACTTCATAGTCTGTTGTCTTTACATGTTTATAGTTGAAAAAGATAAAAAAATCAGAAAAATCATTCATAACCTCATTATTTGGAGATCATGGGTAATATTTTGCTGTATAATCTTTGAGGTACTTTTCTACACATTAATGTACATTCATAATTAAACAAAAAAACATTTTAAACTTGGTTTTTTTCCACATAACAAGGTGTAGTGAGCATTTTTATGAATGAATATAGACTTAACACTTCTTAATTATAATTTAGCACTTCTTAATATTTCATGGATGGTATAGCATACATATTCATTAAAATCATATCTGTGATATGCATGGGGGTGCTCAAAAATTTAAACGTATTATGCATGAATATTAATACTTATAGCTAAAGTATTCTACATGAACTTTGGGAATTCTTAAAGAGGATTTGAAATTGATTTGAATGTATAGGCAATATATTAACCATTGTTATAAGTTATTATTATGTTATAACCATTTTTAAGAGACCTTAACTTAGAATTCGAGCTCTTAAAATTCTGGTTCTTCCAATAACTTGCTGAGCCATCTTGATCAAGTTACTTAAGGTCTCTTATCCTTGGGTTCCTCATTTGTTTAATAAGTATAGAATTTTCAACACATAGAATTATGATTATTAAATAAGATATTGTTTGTAGAGCACTTAACACAATACTAGGTACATACTAAGTGCTATGTAATAGGTAGCAAATACCATTAAAATCACGCCAGGTTGTTGATGTTTTGTACTATTAGAGATGCCCCATCGTAAAACATAGGGAACCATTTGTTCAGTCCCTATTTCTTTTTTTTTTTTTAACATCTTTATTGGAGTATAATTGCTTTACAATGGTGTGTTATTTCCTGCTGTATAACAAAGTGAATCAGCTATACATATAGATATATCCCCATATCTCCTCCCTCTTCTGTCTCCCTCCCACCCTCCATATCCCACCCCTCTAGGTGGTCACACAGCACCGAGCTGATCTCCCTGTGCTATGCAACTGCTTCCCACTAGCTATCTGTGTTGAATTTGATAGTATATACAAGTCCATGCCACTCTCTCACTTTGTCCCACTTACCCTTCCCACTCCCCATGTCCTCCAGTCCATTCTTTACATCTGCATCTTTATTCCTGTCCTACCCCTAGGTTTTTAAGAACCTTTTTTTTCCTTTTTTATAGATTCCATATATATGTGTTAGCATATGGTATTTTTTTTTCTCTTTCTGACTTACTTCACTCTGTATGACAGACTCTAGGTCCATCCACCTCACTACAAATAACTCAATTTCATTTCTTTTTATGTCTGAGTAATATTCCATTGTATATATGTACCACATCTTTATCCATTCATCTCTTGATGGACACTTAGGTTGCTTCCATGTCCTGGCTATTGTAAATAGAGCTGCAGTGAACATTGTGGTACATGACTCTTTTTGAATTATGGTTTTCTCAGGGTATATGCCCAGTAGTGGGATTGCTGGGTCATATGGTAGCTCTATTTTTAGCTTTTTTAAGGAACCTCCATACTGTTCTCCATAGTGGTTGTATCAATTTACATTCCCACCAACAGTGCAAGAGGGTTCCCTTTTCTCCACACCCTCTCAGCATTTATTGTTTGTAGACTTTTTGATGATGGCCATTCTGACTGGTGTGAGGTGATATCTCATTGTAGTTTTGATTTGCATTTCTCTAATGATTAGTGATGTTGAGCATCCTTTCATGTGTTTGCTGGCAATCTGTATATCTTCGTTGGAGAAGTGTCTATTTAGGTCTTCTGCACATTATTGGATTGGGTTGTTTGTTTGTTTGTTTTTTTGATACTGAGCTACATGAGCTGCTTGTAAATTTTGGAGATTAATCCTTTGTCAGTTGATTCATTTGCAAATATATTCTCCCATTTTGAGAGTTGTCTTTTTGTCTTGTTTATGGTTTCCTTTGCTGTGCAAAAGCTTTTAAGTTGCATTAGGTTCCATTTGTTTATTTTTGTTTTTACTTCCATTTCTCTAGGAGGTGGGTCAAAAAGGATCTTGCTGTGATTTATGTCGTAGAGTGTTCTGCCTATGTTTTCCTCTAAGAGTTTTATAGTGTCTGGCGTTGTATGTAGGTCTTTAATCCATTTTGAGTTTATTTTTGTGTATGGTGTTAGGGAGTGTTCTAATTTCATTCTTTTACATGTAGCTGTTCAATTTTCCCAGCACCACTTATTGAAGAGGCTGTCTTCTCTCCATTGTATATTCTTGCCTCCTTTATCAAAAATAAGGTGACCATATCTGTGTGGGTTTATCTCTGGGCTTTCTATCCTGTTCCACTGATTTATATTACTTTTTTTGTGCCAGTACCATACTGTCTTGATTACTGTAGCTTTGGAGTGTAATCTGAAATCTGGGAGACTGATTCCTCCAGCTCCATGTTTCTTTTTCAAGATTGCTTTGGCTATTCGGGGTCTTTTGTGTTTCCACACAAATTGTGAAATTTTTTGTCCTTGTTCTATGAAAAATGCCATTGGTAGTTTGATAGGGATTGCATTGAATCTGTAGATTGATTTGGGTAGTATAGTCATTTTCACCATGTTGATTATTCCAATCCAAGAACATGGTATATCTCTCCATCTGTTTGTATCATCTTTAATTTCTTTCATCAGAGTTTTATAGTTTTCTGCATACAGGTCTTTTGTCTCCTTAGGTAGGTTTATTCCTAGGTATTTTATTCTGTTTGTTGCAGTGGAAAATGGGAGTGTTTCCTTAATTTCTGTTTCAGATTTTTCATCATTAGTGTATAGGAATGCAAGAGATTTTTGTATATTAATTTTGTATCCTGCTACTTTACCAAATTCATTGATTAGCTCTAGTAGTTTTGTGGTAACATCTTTAGTATTCTCTATGTATACTATCATGTCATCTGCAAACAGTGACAGTTTTACCTCTTCTTTTCCGATTTGGATTCCTTTTATTTCTTTTTCTTCTCTGATTGCTGTGGCTAAAACTTCCAAAACTACGTTGAATAATAGTGGTGAGAGTTGGAAACCTCCTTTTGTTCCTGATCTTAGTGGAAATGGTTTCAGTTTTTCACCATTGAGAACGATGTTGGCTGTGGGTTTGTCATATATGGCCTTTATTATGTTGAGGTAAGTTTCCTCTATGCCTACTTTCTGGCGGGTTCTTATCATAAGTGGGTGTTGAATTTTGTCAAAAGCTTTTTATGCATCTATTGAGATGATCATATGGTTTTTCTCCTTCAGTTTTTTAATATGGTGTATCACATTGATTGGTTTGTGTATATTGAAGAGTCCTTGCATTCCTGGGATTAACCCCACTTGATCCTGGCGTGTGACCCTTTTAATTTGCTGTTGGATTCTGTTTAATAGTATTTTGTTGAGGATTTTTGCATCTATGTTCATCAGTGATATTGGCCTGTAGTTTTCTTTTTTTGTGGCATCTTTGTCTGGTTTTAGTATCAGGGTGATGGTGTCTTCGTAGAATGAGTTTGGGAGTGTTCCTCCCTCTGCTATATTTTGGAAGAGTTTGAGAAGGATAGGTGTTACCTCTTCTCTAAATGTTTGTTAGAATTCGCCTGTGAAGCCATCTGGTCAGGGCTTTTGTTTGTTGGAAGATTTCTAATCACAGTTTCAATTTCAGTGCTTGTGACTGGTCTGTTTATATATTCTATTTCTTCCTGGTTCACTCTCGGAAGGTTGTGCTTTTCTAAGAATTTGTCCATTTTTTCCATGTTGTCCATCTTATTGGCATATAGTTGCTTGTAGTAATCTCTCATGATCCTTTGCATTTCTGCAGTGTCATTTGTTACTTCTTTTTCATTTCTAATTCTATTGATTTGAGTCTTCTCCCTTTTTCTCTTGGTGAGTTTCGCTAATGGTTTATCAATCTTTTTTTATCTTCTCAAAGAACCAACTTTTAGTTTTATTGATATTTGCTATCATTTCCTTCATTTCTTTTTCATTTATTTCTGATCTGATCTTTATGATTTCTTTTCTTCCAGTAACTTTGGGTTTTTTTCCTTCTTTTTCTAATTGCTTTCGGTGTGAGGTTAGGTTGTTTATCTGAGATGTTTCTTGTTTCTTGAGGTAGGATTTTATAAACTTCCCTCTTAGAACTGCTTTTGCTGCATCCCATAGGTTTTGGGTCATCGTGTTTTCATTGTCATTTGTTTCTAGGTATTTTTTGATTTCCTCTTTGATTTCTTCAGTGATCTCTTCATTATTTAGTAGTGTATTGTTTAGTCTCCATGTGTTTGTGTTTTTTACAGGTTTTTGTCCAGTAATTGATATCTAGTCTCATAGCATTGTGGTCGGAAAATATACTTGGTACAATTTCAAGTTTCCTAGATTTATGAAGGCTTGATATATGACCCAAGGTATGATCTGTCCTGGAGAATGTTCCATGAACACTTGAGAAGAAAGTGTAATCTGTTGTTTTTGGATGGAGTGTCCTATAGATATCAATTAAGTCCATCTTGTTTAATGTATCATTTAAAGCTTGTGTTTTATTTATTTTCATTTTGGATGATCTGTCCATTGGTGAAAGTGTGGTGTTAAAGTCCCCTACTATGATTGTGTTACTGTTGATTTCCCCTTTTATGGCTGTTAGCATTTGCCTTATGTATTGAGGTGTTCCTATATGTTGGGTGCATAAATATTTACAATTGTTCTATCTTCTTGGATTGATCCCTTGATCATTATGTAGTGTCCTTCTTTGTGTCTTGTAATAGTCATTATTTTAAAGTCTATTTTGTCTGATACAAGAATTGCTTCTCCAGCTTTCTTTTGATTTCTATTTGCATGGAATATCTTTTTCCATCCCCTCACTTTCATTCTGTATGTGTCACTAGGTCTGAAGTGGGTCTCTTGTAGACAGTATATGTACTGGTTTTGTTTTTTTATCCATTCAGCCAGTCTTTATCTTTTGGTTGGAGGATTTAATCCATTCACATTTAAGGTAATTATCAATATGTATGTTCCTCTTCCCATTTTCTTGTTTTGGGTTTGTTATTGTAGTTCTTTTCCTTCTCTTGTGTTTCCTGCCTAGAGAAGTTTCTTTAGTATTTGTTGTAGAGCTGGTTTGGTGCTGCTGAATTCTCTTAGCTTTTGCTTATCTGTAAAGGTTTTAATTTCTACATCAAATCTGAATGAGATCCTTGCTGTCTAGATTAATCTTGGTTGTAGTTTTTCCCTTTTCATCACTTTAAATATGTCCTGCCACTCCCTTCAGGCTTGCAGAGTTTCTGCTGAGAAATCAGCTGTTAACCTTATGGGGATTCCCTTGTATGTTAATTGTTGCTTTTCCCTTGCTGGTTTTAATATTTTTTCTTTGTATTTAATTTTTGATAGTTTGATTAATATGTGTCTTGGCATGTTTCTCCTTGGATTTATCCTATATGAGATTCTCTGTACTTCCTGGACTTGATTAACTATTTCCTTTCCCCTATTAGGGAAGTTTTCAACTATAATCTCTGCAAATATTTTCTCTGTCCCTTTTTTTTTTCCTCTTCTGCTTCTGGGACCCCTATAATTCAAATGTTAGTGCTTTTAATGTTGTCCCAGAGGTCTCTGAGATTGTCCTCAATTCTTTTCATTCTTTTTTCTTTATTCTGCTTTGCAGTAGTTATTTCCACTCTTTTATTTTCCAGGTCACTTATCCGTTCGTCTGCCTCCATTATTCTGCTATTGATTCCTTCTAGAGAATTTTTAATTTCATTTATTGTGTTGTTCATCATTGTTTGTTTGCTCTTTAGTTCCTCTAGGTCCTTGTTAAGCGTTTCTTGTATTTTCTCCATTCTATTTCCAAGATTTTGGATCGTCTTTACTATCGTTACCCTGGATTCTTTTTCAGGTAGACTGCCTATTTCCTCTTCATTTGTTAGGCCTGGTGGGTTTTTACCTTGTTCCTTCATGTGCTGTGTATTTCTCTGTCTTCTTATTTTGCTTAGCTTACTCTGTTTGGGATCTACGTTTCTCAGGCTGCAGGTTTGTAGTTCCCATTGTTTTTGTGTCTGCTCCCTGTGGGTAAGTTTGGTTCAGTGAGTTGTGTAGGCTTCCTGGTGGAGGGGACTGGTGCCTGTTTTCTGGTTGGTGAGGCTGGATCTTGTGTTTCTGGTGGGCAGGACCATGTCTGGTATTGTGTTTTGGGATGTCTGTGAACTTATGATTTTAGGCATCCTTTCTGCTATTGGGTGGGTTTGTGTTCCTGTCTTGCTAGTTGTTTGGCATATGGTGTCTAGCACTGAAGCTTGCTGGTCATTGAGTGGAGCTGGGTCTTAGTGTTGAGATAGAGATCTCTTGGAGAGCTTTCACAGTTTGATATTACGTGGGGCCGGGAGGTGTCTGGTGGACCAATGTCCTGAACTCAGCTCTCCCACCTCAGAGGATCAGGCCTGATACCCAGCCAGAGCACCAAGGCCCTGTCACCCACACGGCTCAGAAGAAAAGGGAGATAGAAAAGAAAGAAAGGAAGAAAGAAAGAAAGAAAGAAGATAATAAAATTAATTTATTAAAATAGAAAAAATAAAAAAAAATAAGTAATAAAGAAAAGAAAGCAAGCAAGAAAGAAACTAAACCTAAAAACAAATCCACCAATGATAACAAGTGCTAAAAGCTATACTAAAAAAAAAAAACCGAAAAAAAAGCAAAAATGGACAGTCAGAACCTAGGACAAATGATAACAGCAAAGCTATTCAGACAAAATCACACAAAGAAGCATCACATACACACTTGCAATAAGAGAAAAAGGAAAAAAAATGCATATATATATATAAAAATTTAAAAAGGAAGAGTGCAACCAAATAAATAAACAAATCTACCAATGATAATAAGCTCTAAATACTAAACTTAGATAAACATAAAATCAGAAACAAATTAAGTGCAGAAAGCAAACCCCAGGTCTACAGTTGTTCCCAAATCCACCGCCTCAATTTCAGGATGATTCGTGTCTATTCAGGTATTCCAGAGATTCAGGGTACTTCAAGTTGATTGCAGAGATTTAATCCACAGCTCCTGAGGCTGCTGGGAGAAATTTCCCTTTCTCTTTTTTGTTAGCACTGCTCCTGGGGTTCAGCTTTGAATTTGGCCCCGCCTCTGTGTGTATGTCGCCAGAGGGCGTCTGTTCCCCACCCAGACAGGATGGGGTTAAAGGAGCGGCTGTTAGGGGGCTTTGGTTCACTCATGCTGGGGGGAGGGAGGGCTACGGAATGCGAGGCGAGCCTGTGGTGGCAGAGGCTGGCATGACATTGCAACAGCCTGAGCCACGCTGTGTGTTCTCCCGGGGAAGTTGTCCCTGGATCACAGGACCCTGGCAGTGGCCGGCTGCACAGGATCCGTGGTGGGGGGGTGGTGGTGGTGGATAGTGACCTGTGCTTGCACACAGTATTCTTGGTTGCTGCAGCAGCAGCCTTAGCGTTTCATGCCAGTCTCTGGTGTCCACGCTGATACAGTGGCTCATGCCCGTCTCTGGAGCTCGTTTAGGTGGTTCTCCGAATCCCCTCTCCTCGCACACCCCAAAATGATGGTCTCTTGCCTCTTAGGCCGTTCCAGACTTTTCCCTGGACTCCCTCCCGGCTAGCTGTGGCGCACTAGCCCCCTTCAGGCTGTGCTCACGCTGCCACCCCCAGTCCTCTCCCTGTGCTCCGACTGAAGCCCAAACCTCAGCTCTCAGCCCCTGCCCGCCCCGGCGGGTGAGCAGACAAGCCTCTCAGGCTGGTGAGTGCTAGTCGGCACCAATCCTCTGTGTGGGAATCTCTCTGCTTTGCCCTCCGCACCCCTGTTGCTGCGCTTTCCTCTGTGGCTCCGAAGGTTCCCCCGTCCGCCACCCGCAGTCTCCGCCCGTGAAGGGGCTTATAGTGTGTGGAAACATTTCCTCCTTCACAGCTCCCTCCCTGAGGTGCAGGTTCCGTCCCTATTCTTTTGTCTCTGTTTTTCCTTTTTTCTTTTGCCCTACCCAGGTTTGTGGGGATTTTCTTGCCTTTTGGGGAGTCTGAGGTCTTCTGCCAGCGTTCAGTAGGTGTTCTGTAGGAGTTGTTCCACACGTAGATGTATTTCTCATGTATTTGTGGGAGGAAAGTGATCTCCACGTCTTACTCCTCCACCATCTTGAAGGCGCCCAATAGTCCCTGTTCCTTAATGGACGCTGTAATAGATGTTGAGGATGTAAAATTAAACAAAAGATGATCCTTGGCTTTATGGCATCTTTAATCTGGTGGGAGAAGATGTCAGCAAAGAAATTTATAATACTGTATGAATATATCATTGGGACAGTTTGGCCAAAACTCTTTGTGAACCCAGCCTTAGGGAAGGGTGGTCTATGAGTGATGAGGAATCTATTTGAGTTCTCAATTCCAGCAATTTTGATTATGAATAGGCTTTAATTATCAGTACAACTATGTGATCTGGCCAGAGCATTTTGGGAGCACTGAACTAGAATACTGTGGCCCATAAGCAATATGAGTTCTAGATGAATTTAAAGTATCCATTTTACTGATGTTGAATAGGCTATTAAATTAAGCATCAGGGTGGCCTTATTAGCAAACAGATTTAGCTATACTTGAATGGAATTTAGCTTTGGGTTTTCTTTCAAATCTGCTTATAGCATTATGGTCCTTGTATAGTAGTTTAATTTGGCACAGAGACTCTAGATAATATGGCAAGTGAAATTTAAAAATGTTGTTTTACATCCATACTTCATTACAAAACCTACAGAGTATTGTTGCTTAGTAAAATTTAAATACTTTATTTCAATCTCAATATTTGGGTAAATATTTAAAAGAATAAAATGTGTAATTCAGAAAAATAATAAACTGAGACATGCAGACAATATAGCAGACTACTCCACTTGCCAAGCTGTTCTTTGCTTTCAGACCTATTATGTCTAGTCTGTGTTAGGTCAATGGATGTAAAAAAGACGTGTGTGTGTGTGTGTGTGTGTGTGTGTATACACACACACAGATAGATAGACAGATGGATGGATAGATGGATATAGATATGAAACTTGGATTTTTATAACTTAAAAGAGGTTTTGCCAACATGTTAGGAGTCACTATGAAAGCTCTTTAATCTTTTGGTTTTGTAGCTGACAGAAATTTTAAACCTTTATCTCCCTCAGTAAAGGCAAAAATCTTGTCAGAGTGTTTGATAAACCTTTGATATTTCATGGCTATTTAGTCCAAAGGATGTGAAGTTTTTGTTGGAAATATATATATCTCCTTGGATTCTTTGATATATATTAGTATACTGTGTCCCATATCATTGTCAAAGTGAAAATTGATTCATTTATCCTGTCTCTAATATGAAAACATTCACAAGGATAAAGTTCATGGCTCTCTGGCTATATTTAATAAATTCAAATGTGTGATTGGGTTTTTTGATTTGCTAATTACCATATAATAAGGTTTCTGATCTTTGGTGATTTTCAGAGAAAAAAAATTAGTGTCCATTAGTTTTTATCTTATAATTGATATAATAACCATCCAGTTTGAAACTGTATATCAGAGATATAAATAATACATGTTTGCATATTTTGCTTTAACTCAGTTACTTCAGGTTCATTGTGACAGGTACACCTGCCCTCCAAGTAAAATTCTCTGGGTAATTAGAACCAGTACCAATGTGATTTCTGCCTTTTGTTAGACTTTACAAAATAAAATAGAAAAAAATGCTTTGTGGATTTGTTTAGTTAGTGTAAATATGACAAGTTTTAATTTTTTTCAAGTGAGTTTTCTGATGACTTTATTTTTGAACATTTGTATCACTCTAACCTATAATAAAAGGTTTTTTCATCAAAAATTTAGCGTATGAAAATTATTTAACAAATACTAAGTAATAAATAACTTAAATTTAGTATAGAAGTACAAATCAACTGAAAAACTGTAAACTGCTAAATGTATTGGGTGCCATTATGAGTAATGCTTAAGTAAAAATACTCTGGAAGGAAAGTCTTGGATATGTATTCTAGATTCACCCACTTAATAGTTGTGTGGCCTTGGGCAAAATTTTTTAACCTCCTGTTTCTTCGTCTGTAACATGAGAATGATAACAGTACCCTTCACATTGGGTTATTGTGAGGGCTTAAATAGTTAATATTTAACAGTGCCTGTAGCATAGTAAGTATTCCATGCGGTATTAATCATTATCATTTATGATTTGTGATATTTATAATTCATTATAATTTTTTCTGTCGGCTGACAGACTTTTATTTGCTTTGCATTTTATGTTTCATAGTGGTTTATAGACTGCATTTTATTTTAAGAAAAATGGTGTATTTAAAATTATGCTACTTGTGCACGGTAAAATATACACTCTTTGGTGTGTGTGTGGGAGACATCCAAAATAACCTTTGTTTTGGGGTGCAATTTTTTCCTTTCTTAGTTGGAAGAATTAGGACCCAACTTTGAATCAAAGAAGGCTAGAGTACGGATTATAGCTTCTCAGACCTGGATGGTACCTTTCAATTTAGCTTCTTCATTTTACGGAAGAGGAAGCTAAAGCTTTGGGTGGTTATCCTCCTTAAGTTCACATAGCTAGTACCTTAAAGATGGTCTAGAAGTTGTATATTTTGACTCCTTCACCTCCCTCTCTACTTTGTGGAGTATAGAATTTTTGACAATGTTTGAGTAACAGTGACATTCACATAACCATCATTGCTTTTTTTTTTTTTTTTGCGGTACGCGGGCCTCTCACTGTTGTGGCCTCTCCTGTTGCGGAGCACAGGCTGCGGACGTGCAGGCTCAGCGGCCATGGCTCACGGGCCCAGCCGCTCCGCAGCATGTGGGATCTTCCCAGACCGGGGCACGAACCCGTGTCCCCTGCATCGGCAGGCAGACTCTTAACCACTGCGCCACCAGGGAAGCCCCCCATCATTGCTTTTAATCTATTGATACAATGAATCATATTAAGAACAAGATTCTCTTGGTGATTTAAAAGATTGGAATTGCTTCTCAGCAGGTTAGTTAACCACACATACTCAGGAGTATCGCTATTGTGCAGATAGTGGTCTACATCATGGAGGACCTCTAGCCCAAACCTCTGGTCTTTGCCATGTAATTTTTCCCAAAAGAGAAAGCTGACCACAGAGCAGGGTGTTATTTGAGCTAAGAGCTGTTAAAACATTAAGTTAGATTTCTTCCTAAAAATCAGTAGACTAAGACTGTGTTAGCTCATGTTTCATATTACATGAGAGAAAATAAACTGAAAGGTCAGTTGAACAGTTACAGCATTGCCCTTTTCCAAGGTAATCAGCAGAGCATGTAGCAAAGACGTGAACAGGAGCGTGACTGGAAAGAGAGAGGCTGATAAAGAGGCTGGCTGCTTAAAGTGCTTGGGACAGTACTTGACACTTCCAGGCCTGACCAGATGGGCCATCTCACAGGGCTTACCTTCAGTAATTCTGATTTATTACATTCAGATGGCTTTCTTTTTCTAGTTAGGCAGTCAGGTTTTCACATTGCCAGAAGACCCCAGAAATTTTAATATTGACCATTAATCATACCCTGGTAAACTGCAAGGGCAATATATTATTAATTTGTTTGCAGCCAAGAGACAAAATGCAGTGATTAAAATTAATTTCTAGCTACATTTTCTTAATTTATTCTAATTAATTAATATGTTAAGAAGTCAAAATATGTTTACATTAATGGCTATATAGTAGGTTCTTTATGTTGTGTCATTAAATGTCATTTCCATTATCCTAAATGTTGAACTCTAGGAATAAGTACTTTATTATTAAAATAAATAAGGAGTTGTATAAGGCTTTCTAAGTAATACTACCAAGTGAAGTATTTCTAATTTTCCATTAATTGATTGAGAACATTTCATGGTTTGGGTTTTGTAGGATTTAGATTTGGAAGGATCTCAGCAGTGACCTCCCTCCACGCCTTCACCTCTATGGCCCAGTACCAGAATTAGGAAAGAACATTTAATAAATAACAGCCATTATTTACTTCCAGGACACAATTTTAAATAGTAGCCACTTTCACTTTTAAAGTTAACTTTTAACAGTTTTAAATTGACCTCATTCTCCTCCTCCCAAAAAGGAAAGATTTAATGATTTCTACATAATCATATTTTCTATATATATATTATTAATTTGAAATACAAAGTAGCCAAATTACATTTAACTTTAGGCCAAGTAAGAACAAAATTGTTATTTAAATAGTTTTTATTCTAAAACATCAGAAAATAAGAAATCAGCTGTTTGCTCTTAAATATGCTCTGAGGATAGTAGTTATCAGATTGTCCATAGTGCATTTGATTGTGTTTTAGAGATGGTACAAAATGAAAAAGATTTTTAAAAAGGTTAAAATTAGTAATATGCTTAATGTTTGCTTGTAATTGAATTAATATTTAGATTTTATTATTGTATTATAATTAACATGATATAACTATTCCAATTTTTTCAAGGTTTTTTTTTTTCTACTTAGAAATATCTTAATTTCTTGTTTAAAAAAAGGAAAGATGAGACATGACATAATTTATTTTTGATGACCTTGTTATATAAAGCACAATAGTCCTGACATCATATCTTTCTGTTTTATAAATGAGGAGGCTGAAACTCTGAGATCATTAAGGGGAAAATCTAAGGTCACTTTGCTAATGGGCCTAGCAATAGAACCTAACCTTTTATTTTCACAGTCTGTCCTTTCTGTAGTGTGTCATCATGCCTGGAACATAGAACATGGCCCATACAAATTAGTCTTAGATTAACTCTATATGTGAAAGAACTCATTTCATTAACATCTAGTCCCGAATCTTATGAACATAGGCATTGGTAAGGGTTATAATAGTAAGAAAAACTGCTTGAGTTCAAAACCACAGACATGCATGTTACTATCAGTTTGCATAGAAATGAGATGATGGGAGTGAATTGTCTTCCATTCATTTTGGCAGCAGTTGGTGTCTTTATTGGTTCATCCCCTGGTTTTCTTTTCACTTTTTTTTTTTTTTTTTTTTGCGGTCCGCGGGCCTCTCACTGTTGTGGCCTCTCCCATTGTGGAGCAGGAGCACAGGCTCCGGACGCGCAGGCTCAGCGGCCATGGCTCATGAGCCCAGCCACTCCGCGGCATGTGTGATCTTCGCGGACCGGGGCACGAACCCGTGTCTCCTGCATCGGCAGGCGGACTCTCAACCACTGTGCCACCAGGGAAGCCCTCTCTCTCTTTTTTTGCTCTTCTATCTCCGACACATAACAAAGAATGTCTTGAAGGCATGGACTCTTTCTTCTCTGTTCTCAGCGACTAGCGTAGCACTGGACATATAGTAGATGCTTAGTAATATTTGTGGAATAAATGGATGGATTTAACCACTCCTTGCTTGTCACTTTTACTTAAATGGCCCCAATTTTACTGTTTCCTGATAGATGAAGTTTAGAGTGTATGTTAAATTGAATACAGATTGGAAATGTAACTAAAATTTTAAATGAAATTTTGAAAATTTATACATTTATTTGTCGACTAGTACATTTAAACATTTAAATATAAGGAATGGCATTCAAAAATGAGAAACCATGTCTACTATAATGTCAATTTTTAAATTATTTTCATTGATCAGTCCTGCATAACGAGTCCACAAACCCCTGTATTTTAATGTTCAGTCTATTTAATAAAGACTTCAGTAATATCTATACTCTGCCTGCTAAAATTGATCCTCCAAACTGCTCCCTTTAAAAACTCTCTCTGATTGTATCAGTTATCTCCTCTTTAAAGTCTTAAAGGTTTTCATTTTTTATTTATTATCTAGCTGAAAATCATCTTTTCCATCTTGATTTGCCACTACATTTCTAGACATCCTGTCCAGCTACGTATAGCTAATATGTAGCCCACAAGAACCACCTTAAATTTTACACATTTAATGCTCTTCTCTGTCTTGTCTCCAACTGTCAGAATAGACTACTCATCCTTCAAGATATAACACAAATGCCAGCCACTTTTTAAAGCCTTTTCTAATCTTCTCTTCTCCCATCAGTTCTTTCTGTTGTCTTGCTAATTCTTCTGTTAACATTTGCTTATCTCAGCCCTATTCTGTCCTGAGTTGAACAGTCTTCTATTAGACTGATGAACTTATTGAGGGAAGGACCTTGAATTATTGGCACACAATAAGTATTTTTATCCTGTAATAAATATGTTGTGGGTTTTTGTTGTTGTTGTTGAATACTTATCCGTGATTGAGGAACATAAACTATTCACTTTTTTTTTTTTCTTTTTTTTTTTGCGGTACGCGGGACTCTCACTGTTGTGGCCTCTCCTGTTGCGGAGCACAGGCTCCAGACGCGCAGGCTCAGCGGCCACAGCTCACGGGCCCAGCCGCTCTGCGGCATGTGGGATCTTCCCGGACCAGGGCACGAACCCGCGTTCCCTGCATCGGCAGGCGGACTCTCAACCACTGCACCACCAGGGAAGTCCTAAACTATTCACTTTCAAGTCTCAAATGCCTGCTCTTCACTTGACAGGTTTAATATATAGATAAGTTTGTATATTACACATATTTTGTGCTTCAAGAAGAAAGTTTCTGCCAGTCACCTTGAGGTCTTTTTAAAGGCCGATTTAGAAAGCAGTTTTTTGTTTCAAAAAAAATTCCATTCCCCTCTCCTTTATTTTCCCCTTTTTTAGTTATTAAAAATTCCTGTTGAGCTTTTATTTCTGTGCTTTTGCTTGCCTCTATTCCAAGTCTCCTCTAGGAAGCAGATGACAATATAAAATCTTAAGAATTAAGCTAGCAAGGAAGGAATTTCCCCCATGCGTTCCTTGTGTTTCAGGCCCACTCAGAAGCACTTGAGAAAGAATTCTACATCCTAGATATTTCCAGATAATGTATGATCCATCTCCCCTGACATATCTCCTGTGTTCACAACCTTGCCTGAAATCAGAGTTTCGGTACAGATCTAGGATGAACTGTCTTACAGGAGAGCAAAGACTAGCCTGTTTCATTTTTTTTCCAAACTAATCATTTCCTGCTTCCCTAAAGTAACATTTTTTCCTCTAGTCAATCCAATTTACTTAATTTTTTCAACACTTTTTATAATCCATACATTCAAGTTAATCTGGAGTACTTGGTATGTGTTAGTATGCCTATATTTGTAATTTTTCATAGCAGGAAAAAATGTGTTCTCAAACACTTTTGGAATTTAAGGAGAAACAGTCCTTGATGTTCGCTAATAATTAATGTGCACATTAAAATCTAAACAAGTATTAAAAATCTAAACAAGAGGCTAAGTGATTTGTTCAAGGTCACATATAGTATGTAACAGAGTTAAGATTTGAACCTGAACTGTTTATTTCTAGAGCCTTAGCTGTTTCTCTTAATTATAAGATTAATAGCCTTATGAATAAAACTTATAGGGCTTTCTTTAAAAGGAAGATGTGACTTTTAATTTGAGACTTTGTCTCTTGATTTCCTTAAAGTATACCTTTTGTGATGAATGATACTACATCTCTACTGCTTTTTACCTTCTTGACCTTGGGCAACTTACATATTTATCTGTGCCTCTCTTTCTTTGTAAAAAGAGGATTAAAAACATCAATCAAATGTGATAATATTTTTATATCTGTACAAAATGCTAGTTGCAATACTAACTTCGTTTTATGTTCTGGTTACCAAGAATTTGACCCAGTTTTTAAATATTCTATAAATTCATAGCAAAATATTGAGAGAGATGACTGTAGTAGGAGAGGGCAAAGGGACAATGAGCTTGCTATATCCTCAGGCATTTTCTTTTTTGAGACACAGTGATTTCAAAGTGGAATGTGTATTTCTGTATCAGAAGCTACAGGGCTGACCTTGAGGAAGTCAAGATATTTAGTTAGAATTATATCATACTATAATCCTGTTTCTGTTCAATTTTAGTAAATGGGACATTTGTACATGTCTTATGAAACGTCTTAAGAATGATTATTTTTTAAACTTAAACTTTAAATGAATCTAAAATTGTGTTTTAAAGATATTATAACCACATTAACAGTAAAATTATTGCTACATTTATTTGCCCTCCCAAAGTTGATATCTTTTTAAAAAAGAATCAGTAATTTTTCTTATATTATGATAATGTATGTGTATGTATTTTTTTTACCCTAAGTCCAGATTTATTTTGTTGACTGTTCCTGTTTGATCATTTTATTGAATGTTGTTACTTATGTTGTCTAATATGGATTAGAGTTTCCATACACCAAGAGTTATAGCTGAATAATATCTATAAGAGGTAACAATCATTTTCTCATAGAAGTTGGAGAGTATGAGAGAGTTTGCAGTACTAGTCTTTCATTAGATCTGTAGATTGAAGCGTTTTTTGCCTTTTTTCTTTTTTGGTCTAGATCAGTATTTGAAGTATTTTTGAAACAGTTGCCAATGTTAAATTAGGGAGAGTTCATAGAAAAATCTGGAATTTTTTCATTCTTACTTGATTTGGCAAATGCTTGGTAATAATAGGCTCTAGCTTTTAAATAGACACTGTCACTTTTCGCTGGGCTTTGTGCTCTCCATCTCACTTAGAGTTCTTCTCTGCGTTGTTTTCCGTACTCAAAGGCTAACCTCATTGGTCATTCTTTTATCATCAGGCTTGCCCTTTTGTGTTCCTCATGTGGGAGCAGCTCCTCATATTTATGATACCTTCCTGGCTTCTGTTGGTGGTTCAGTTTGTGTAAAGACGAGAGTAAAGACTGCCGGTGAGACTGGGGTTGTATCGTTTCATTAAAAGCTAATTTGTTTCAAATAATAGATTAAATGTAATCTGAATTTTTATGAAACCATGGGCATGTGTGCTCACAGGTGGGCATGTGTATTTGTGTGTGTTGGGTATATATATACAATACAAAAGGGGGTCATATATGAAATAATCCACTCACACCTACCACTCCTGTAGGCATTGCACTACACCGATCAGATTCTGTGCTGTACCTCTTCTTGTCTTTGAAGCAAATGTGGTGAGTGTGGTGAGGCTAGGGAGGCTTAAGGCTCCTGTTCACCTCAGCCCATTGGAATTCAACCGCTGGTGCAGAGGAAGGGACCCTGTGAAAATACCATCTACACGCTGTACCTATATGAATATTCTTTATACAAATAGATGGTTTGTAGAAAACTGCTTTGCAGCTTGTTTCCCCAAGCCATCGCTCTTGGGACATTTTTCCACATCACCACATTTCATTCTATCTCATTCTTTGTAACGGATCTCGTGTAATTTGTTGTTTGCATGTTCCACAGTTAATTCAACCAGCCTCCCTTGTTGAACAGGTAGGTATTTTCCATGGTTTGGTATTTTAAATAATGCCATAATGATTATCATTGTACACATGTCTTTGCTTCTTTGTGTGATATATCCTAGGGGTAAATTTCTAGAAATGGAATTACTTAGTTGAAGAGTGTAATTTTGAAATTTTCATAGCTGATGCCAAATAGTTATCTAATTTATATTTCATTAAATAGTATTTGGGAATGTCTTTTTCCTGGACCTGCATTCTGTCTGCACAGACTATCACATGTTTACTGGTCTTTTAGGTGGAAAATGGAATTTTGAAATTTAGGTTTGTACTTCTTCTATTATCTATGAATTTGAGCATCTTTTCAATGTGTTTACTGGCCATTTGTACTTCTTTTTCTGTGAACTATAGGGTTTTTTTTTTATTTAAATATTTATAACTTTGATCTTTCAAAGTTATTTTGGTTTTAGAGGTCCAATTTTTAAACTTAGATTCCAATATTTTAATAGGTAAGCCATTCTTTTCTTATTTGAAATGGCCTTTTATGATGTATTTAATTTCTTTATATGTTCAAGTCTATTTCAAGAACTCAGTTTTGTCCCACTGATCTATTTCAAACTATTTGAATTCCCCAAATTTTATAAACATAGTTTTACATACGCATTAAAATTCTTATGGAATATTTTATAGGATTATGTAGATATTTTAATGATCTAAAAATTTTGTAGTTTCAGAAAAAAACATTTATTTTGTTTAAATGGTGTTTCTTTGTTATAAATAATTAGAACAATGCAGGGGAGAAAGTAAATAGAAACCCCACCAAAAAAATCATCACTGATATTAAGGGAACATCATTCTTGATATTTTTTATATGCTTATATATAGGTAGAAGGATAGAGAAATAGCTTGATAAAAATAATATAATAAAACATGAGGAAAATAGATGTGTTTTAAATTTAATTTTAAACAAATAGACTGAAGTAAAATGAAAGAAGTGGCTGAAATTCACATTACGACTTTCTTTAAAGTGGCCATCTAAGATTAATGAAGAGATTAAAGAGTATAATGATGACAATCTTAAATTTTAGTCAGTGTTGAGTGACTCTGTTATAAAAATAAATAGGGGTCTGACCACTCATGCTTTATTCCATCTCCCTTTCACTTACCTCTTGTTTTCTTATGTCGTTTTCACTTGTCCATTGAGATTCTTTTCTTGTTATCACATTCACATAATTGCACAATTGATTAGCTTTGGTTCTATATTTAAAGACTTAGGGCTCAACCACACTGCTGCAATGACTGTCCATTCCTCTGTGTGTGTTTTTAGTCTTTTAATTGACTAATTTTTATGGAAAGCTTTTTTTTTTCTTTTCTTCAACAATGGTTCATTAATGTCATAGACTTAAATTTATTTTTTAATTTGGCAATTTTAAAGAATTCCTTAAGCTCGAGTAGGCATGTGTCTCATATAATATCCTTAAGCTGATTTTTTTTTTTTTTTTTTTTTTTTCGGTTCGTGGGCCTCTCAGTGCTGTGGCCTCTCCCGTTGCGGAGCACAGGCTCCTTATGCGCAGACTCAGCGGCCATGGCTCACGGGCCCAGCCGCTCCGCGGCATGTGGGATCTTCCCGGACCGGGGCACTAACCCGCGTCCCCTCCATCGGCAGGCGGACTCTCAACCACTGCGCCACCAGGGAAGCCCTCATATAATATCCTCAGATTACTACTTTTCCCTCTCAGAATTGTGTGGGCTTGGCTTTGTTATGTTTTGGTCTTTAATGTAATGCTCCTTTGTAAAAAAAATATGCCCCCCTCCCCTTATTTTTTTGTACCAGTTGTCCGTAGAATTATTTCTTTCTCCTTTGAATTTCAGTAGCTTAAACTGGGAGATGCTGTGCGTGCGTGTTTGTGCATTTGTTTTCCAAATTTTTCTTAAAACATAATGTGTTCTTTTTAAAATGCAGATTTAATTCTGTAGGAAAACTGTCCAGTTTTATGTCTTTTATATTCATTTTATTTAGTTTTGTTCTTCAGAGTCACCAGCTATCCTTATTTTGATAATTTTTGTTAGTTTGGCATATCTCTTTTCTTTAATATTTTCAATTTCTTTGTCTTTTTTCTCTAATTATATCAATTTCCAGTTCACTTACCTAATAATTCTTTTTTATAATAAACCACTAGCATCTTTATTTGTCAACAGTAGCCACTTAGAAAATGTAGTAGACAAGGAGCATCTTATCATGATAATAGCAAAATGCTAAGATTAACCTAATAATAAATGTGCTAAAGGACTCAATATCTTGTATGTAGCAATTCTCTCCAAATTAATCTATATAGTAAAATAATCTGAATAAACGACATACTGATTGTAAAGTTCATATAAAGGAAAAAAGTTTTTAAAATATCCAAGAAAATGTACAGAAAAATTAAAATGTGAACTTATATGACCAAATATTAAATATACTATTATATGTAGTTATGTTAATTAAAATTGTGTGGTATTCTTCCTCCAGATACAGAAAAGAACAAAGAAAGAGGAATAAATAAAAATGCCTTCTATAAATGTGAATTTAATACATAAAGTCAATCAGGCATCTTAATCAGTGGAGAAAGGGCAGAATATATGAAATAAAGAGCACTGAGAAAATTATTCTCGCACTTTGGAAGAAAACTCAAATTCCTACATCATTCCATATACAAAAATAAATTCCAAGGCAATTTAAGCACTAAACACCAAAAAAAGTATAGTGGGAGAAAATGTGGGAGAATTATTTTAATCTTATGATTAGGAATACCTTTTAAGCAAAATATAATGCTATATATATTCTATATAAAACTCCTTAAAGAGGGATAGATTAGAAAGAATTTTTAAATTCTTTAAGATGAAATATACCATAAGTAAAGCTAGAAGGAAACCAACTGGAAGAAAATATTTGCAATAAGTGTGTTTCAGAAAACAGATGACTTTCTATAATATATAAAGAGCTTTTGCGAGTCAAAAAATAAAGCAACCTAAAATGGAAAAAAAAGGACAAAGATATAGCTAATATTGATTGAGAGAATATTATTTGCCAGGCAATAGCCTAAGGACTTTACATGTACAAACTCAGCTAATTTGCATAATAACCCTTTTGATCAAATACATTTAGCATCTCCATTTTGCAGGCAAGAAAATGAGACACAGAGAAATTTAGGAATTTGTCCAGAGTTATACCATTAGTAAATACTAGCCTGCACTCATCTCACTGAAAAAGAAGCACAAATAGCTAATAAATTTAAGAAAAGCCATTCAACCTTAATAATAATTTAGGAAAATGCAAGCACTAAAACACAATAAGATATTTTTACCAACCAGGGAGTTAAAATATATCAGATGGATTAATAAGACTAACATTGCCAAGAGTATAGAGAAACAGTAACTCTCATACTCAATTATTGGGTATATCAATTGTATAGTATTTTTTTTTATCTTTAAAAATGGGGATTTTTAAATTTTTTTTTTGAATTTTTGAATTTTATTTTATTTTATTTATACAGCAGGTTCTTATTAGTTATCTATTTTATACATATTAGTGTATATATGTCAATCCCTATCTCTCAATTCATCCCACCACCATGCCCCATGCCCCACTTTCCCCCCTTGGTTATATGTACACTTTGTTCCATGCCAATTCTAATTTACTTATTATTTTCTAATGCTACGTTTTGACACTCTGTTTATTTCTTTGGGTCTGCAGTTTCATTTTACTTCTCATTCTGTTGTTCTGTCATATAATCTCTCAGCTCTTACTTTAATTCAATTCATTTTTATTTAAGTTGAAGTACAGCATGAAACATTTGTGGAAAGAGTCTTTTTCCATTCAGCTCAGTTGAGGTGTTCTTCATTAGTTAGCTTCTTACATTTTGTATATTCCCTGTATATTCCCTACTTGGATTCATGCCATCTTTCTGGGACTTTTATTGATTACCCCTCAGGGTATGGGGTAGGCAGGGAAGTTTATGGACATTGCTCAATTCATTGCATAGTTCTGGAACTTTCACGTCTGACATAGAGCACCTGCCACATGCTTCATTTCTCTAGTTTTACCAGTTTTGTCCTACTTTGCTTCTCCCCAGACTTGGGGCTAATAAGTGCAAGTAGTAGTATGTTTTTGTGTACCATCCCTGAATATGGACTCTGGGAATCTGGGAAAGGTTCGGGAGCAGCCATGTGTTATTCTTGGTCCTGCTTGGAAAGCAATCTTTGATTTCTTCTCGTGGCTGCTAGCTTCTGTAGTTTGATGTGGTGTATGTTCTTTCCATGCTTATAGGCCATGGCTAGGCAAACTGCAGCCCAGAGGCCAAATTTGGCCCCACCATCTGTTTTTGTAAATAAAGTGTCTCCCTAACACCATACACAAAAATAAGCTCAAAATGGAATAAAGACCTAAATGTAAGGCCAGAAACTATCAAATTCTTAGAGGAAAAACATAGGCAGAACACTCTATGACATAAATCACAGCAAGATCCTTCTTGACCCATCTCCTAGAGTAATGGAGATAAAAACAAAAATAAACAAATGGGACCTAATGAAACTTCAAAGCTTTTGCACAGCAAAGGAAACCATAAACAAGACCAAAAGACAGCCCTCAGAATGGGAGAAAATATTTGCAAATGAATCAACTGACAAAGGATTAATCTCTAAAATTTACAGGCAGCTCATGCAGCTCAATAACAAAAAAATAAACAACCCAATCCAAAAATGGGCAGAAGACCTAAATAGACATTTCTCCAAAGAAGATATACAGACTGCCAACAAACACATGAAAGAATGCTCAACATCATTAATCATTAGAGAAATGCAAATCAAAACTACAATGAGATATCATCTCACACCAGTCAGAATGGCCATCATCAAAAAATCTAGAAACAATAAATGCTGGAGAGGGTGTGGAGAAAAGGGAACACTCTTGCACTGCTGGTGGGAATGTGAATTGGTTCAGCCACTATGGAGAACAGTATGGAGGTTCCTTAAAAAACTACAAATAGAACTACCATATGACCCAGCAATCCTACTGAGAAAACCATAATGCAAAAAGAGTCATGTACCAAAATATTCATTGCAGCTCTATTTACAATAGCCCGGAGATGGAAACAACCTAAGTGTCCATCATCGGATGAATGGATAAAGAAGATGTGGCACATATATACAATGGAATATTACTCAGCCATAAAAAGAAACAAAATTGAGCTATTTGTAATGAGGTGGATGGACCTAGAGTCTGTCATACAGAGTGAAGTAAGTCAGAAAGAGAAAGACAAATACCGTATGCTAACACATATATATGGAATTTAAGAAAAAAAGTCATGAAGAACCTAGGGGAAAGACAGGAATAAAGACACAGACCTACTAGAGAATGGACTTGAGGATATGGGAATGGGGAAGGGTAAGCTGTGACAAAGCAATAGAGTGGCATGGACATATATACACTACCAAACGTAAAATAGATAGCTAGTGGGAAGCAGCCGCATAGCACAGGGAGATCAGCTGGGTGCTTTGTGACCACCTAGAGGGGTGGGATAGGGAGGGTGGGAGGGAGGGAGACACAAGAGGGAAGAGATATGGGAACATATGTATATGTATAACTGATTCACTTTGTTATAAAGCAGAAACTAACACACCACTGTAAAGCAATTATACTCCAATAAAGATGTAAAAAAAAAAAAAAAAAGAAACACAGCTACACCCATCCATTTGCATATTTTCTGTGGCCAATTTCATGCTTCAGAGACATAGTTGAGTAGTTGTGATAGAGACCATATGGCTGGCAAAGCCTAAAATATTTACTATCTGCCCCTTAACAGTAAAAGTGTGCCAAACCTGCTATAGAGTAATTTTATTTTTCTTACTGGTTTTCAGCTATTTTTCCTTCATTTTTTTTTTTTTTAGGAGTTTTAGGAGAGATGTAGGAATGCTCCTTCATTATACTGTCTTGACATAGAAGTTGCTATAGTGCTGATATTAAAATATTCATGGAATAACATAGCCATCATATTTTCTCTCTTATACCAAAATGCTTGAAATTACAAAAAAAATGTTAGTTGGGTTAGTTCAGTTTATTTGAGATAAGAATGATTTTATCCTACCAGGTAACTTCTACCAATAAATGAAATTATTCACATCATTCCTCTTTAATGATGTCTTCTTTTTACTTTTTCTGAATGAGAGTAAAGCAACTTCTTAATTACAGTAGCTTTTCTGGAAGATAATTTAATTTTTCAATTTCCTTTCTTTTTCACTTTTTCAAAGGTATAAGCTGTTTAGCCAGACTTTGAACAACATTGGAGAGAGTGAAGGTGGTATTGATAAGTTTTCCAGAGGTTATGAATCATTTGGCGTCCACAGATGTGCTGATGGTGGTTTATACTGCAAAGAATGGGCCCCGGGAGCAGAGGGAGTTTTTCTTACTGGAGACTTCAGTAAGTATTTTAGAATGATTAAACTCAGTTGTAATATTTTATTTATTTATTTAAAACATAGATGTTATATTTCATATATTTAACTTTTATGAATATTATTGATTACAAATATTCTACTTTTCCATAGAATTTTTTCAGTCTTTACCTTCACGTGGTAAAGGTGTTTCTGCAGTAATAAGATACATGTATTTCTTAAAAACTTTATGTTCTTAAAATCATGTACCAGAAATAACAGAGTTTATGAGAAAAATAGTGTTAGACAGAGTACTCCAAATCTATTCAACTTTGTTAGCAAGCTCTGACAAAACTAATAGCAATCTAGGTAAAAATATTGGTGTAGATTCAATCTCCACTAGCATTTACTCCTGGTAATTTGGCATCGTAGTACTTGGATCCTCTAATATCTTTTTTTGAGACCACAATAAAAGTAGACAGCTAATCTAGAGGGTAAACTGCTTCATCAGTCAATTCTTTGTTTTTTTCTTTTCCTTTTTTATAACACAATATGGGAAATACCTTCTTAGCCTTGTCATCTACACCATTAATTTCACTAGGCAGTTAACTCTATGGAAAGCACAGTGGTTCTAGAAGTGAGGCTTCCATCTTACAGTCTAGTGGAAGGAAACCTGTATGTAAATAACTAAAATACAGTGTGCTCAGTTTAATTCTATAAGTATAAATAAATTACTGTAATAGTGACAAGGAAGAAAGCTCAGTTTTGAAAATGGAATAACTGGCAAAATAGGCCTTGGTAAAATGTTCGTAATACAAGGAAAGGAAATATCAAAATGATAATAATCCTTTAGTACCATAGGGTAGCGTGGTCTTTAAAGTTTGATTTTCCTGGACTCAAGAAGTCTACATGCTGTACTGTTCTGCAAAGAGCAAAACTGTAGGGACAGAAAGCTGAGTTGTCACGGTTTAGGGGTAGGAGGTTTGAGCTGATTACAGAGAAACATAAGGGGACTTTCTGGAGTGATGAAAATGTATTATGTGTTGATTGTGGTGGTTACATTACTGTATACATTTGTTAGAATTTATAGAACTATACATGTAAAAGAGTGAATTTTACTGTGTGTAAATTATACCTTAAGGAACCTGACTTTAAAAAAAGTTTTGATTTTATTTATGTTGTCTAAGGCAGCACTGTCCAATAGAAATATAATGGACACCATTTATATAATTCAAAAAATTTAGTGGCTATATTAAAAAAATAAAGGAGAACAGCTGAATGAATTTTAATAATGATAGATTTTTATTTAACCCAATATATCAAAACATATTTTAACATGTAATTAATATAAAATTTGTTAGTGAGATATGTTCATTCTTTTGTACTGCACTTTCTAAATCTGGTATTTTTCCATTGGAAATACTTGATCAATATTTAGATTTAATACAATTTTCAGTTTAAAAGTACATACCCAAGTTTTTCCAACCATTATTAAAAATTCTAGCAACTCAAATGAGTAATAGTTTTGAAATTTACATTTAATAAAGTAATTAAAATTAAATAGAACTTTAAATTTAGTTTCTCAGTTGCACTAACCTAATCTTAAGCACGAGTAGCCACCTTTGTCTGGTGGCTCCCTTATTGGAAAAAGCAGGTCTAAGGACTTAAAATTATTCTTTATGTAGTCCCCCAAATTAGATGATGCCAGCTGCCTGTGTTTCTAGAGTTACTGAAAACTTTAGGGAAAGTTTTGAGAAAGATCGTGTGTCTGCTGATTCAGACAGCTTGGCCTGGTGATTATTATGAAATATATTTTGAGGCTAGGAGTCTTTTCACTTAAATTGTTGTTAAAATTGTTATAGTTTTTTCTCATACATAAACATGACTATTTCCCCATCTTCTCTAAGTGACTGCCTTGACCACTAGTTTTATATTAATAGACCACTTTGATATCAGCCTATAATCAAGACATTTTTTGGCATTCTATTTTATTAGTTCTTTTTATTGCCATTTATTGAGAGGTATTGCTTGAGAGTGTTCAAGTTAAAGTTTTACATACAGATACCAAAACTGCTATAAGAACCTGTTAAAATTTGGTACTTGCATTTGATTACCTCTCCTCCATATTTATGATTGAACCTACTAAATAGGCTTTAGAAATATAAAAATATGGGAAAAGGACTGTATGAAACTAGATTTGGTAGCTATCATAATGACTAATGCTGATTTATTAAAAGTTGTTCCTTGTAAATCCATTTGGACCATATATGTGTTTGGAGACTGTATTTAAAAGTTTTAAGGATTTAGGATTTAATTTTTAAATATTAAAAGTATAACAATTTATAAAATCTTTTGTAAAGAGAAAACTCAAAATTATCTAGTCCCTAGTTTAATGTAAAAATATCCTGTTAATTTTTTTTTCAATTTAATTTGATTTTTGAAAATCCTATTCTTTGTGAAGATATATCTCATAATTTAAAATCTCTCCATATCCTTGAAACAACATTCAGTCAATTATTTTCAATCAAGCAATATTTATTTAGTGTCTAAGGGCACAAAGAATATCAGATTTAATCAATGGGCCTTTATTTTTACTGGAGAGATAGGAATGACTGAGATAAATGAAATTGTGATAGAAAATAGGAAGTATGATAGAATACAATTAACTGTTAAAATAATTAACAGGCAGTATGTTGGGAAAATTTTAATTTATTTACTTATCTAGATGAAGGGATTTTTTTTTTTTTTTTTTTGCCCTGTTATAGGGTCTCAGGATCTCCTTATATATGGGATCTCAAACTTTTCTCACTAAAGAGCTTTGGCTTAAAAAAATAAAGAAAGGAAAACAACTTTTGAATTGAGAGTAGAGCCAAAATTCTGGGTTAAAAATTCATTTAAAATAATAGTTCTTTGGAAAAGAATGTTATACCTGAGTGTTAATTTAATGTAACTTTGTAGAGTATAGAATTTTGATGATAATGACAGCATAGCTGAAAATATACCCATAATTACTGAACTAAACATGTCTTTTTTTAAAAATACAATTAAGGAATTCTGTATTTTTTCCCTTATTTACAAAAAAATCTATTTCTTATGGCTAGGAAGAGATGAGCAAGAAGAAAGTTATTTTTCTTTGTTGAGGTTTTTCTCAGCATCAAAAATGTGTTAGATTTCATAGTTAGTCTTCCAATGTATAAATTTGTACTAAACTGAAGGGAAAATACAATTTGTGTTAATTAGCTAAAAAATTACAAGTTGATTTTTTAAAATTAGAAAGTGCAAACGAAGATTAATAAAAAGTATTCTAGGTGGTTTTGCTAATGATATTAAAACGTTTTTAAAACCATTTAACTGTATTCATATAACTTCATATTTATCAGCTAAGTTGAAACAGCAGTAAACTTAAAAGATTGTATGGAAATAATCTCTAACTGTAACATGGGTTATTTTTAAGAATTCCTTACTTTGTCATTTAATGTAACAGTAAGCTTAACTTCTATATATGTACTTGAAATATCACCTAAAAAGCCCTATTGCTTCTTTACCTATAGGCAGAGTTGTAAAAAGTAACATCATTTTACTTATATTTTTATCATGGAAGTGTTTACATATATAATTTAAAACATTGCTTTTGTATCTACCTCTTCCCTAC
>NW_006796728.1:1750008-1786363 GCF_000442215.2 Lipotes vexillifer | reverse complement strand
TCCCTACACCGCCAAAGATAATATAAAACACATCTTCAAAAACCAACAACAGAAATCTTATTGCTGCTAAGGAATAAATTGTTACTTATATTTACAGTAACAGGAAAACAGTAAAAGGAAATGTTCTTAATTCAATTTTTATCTAAATGATTAACCATCTATTTCTGATAATTTTTCAGAAGAAATGCAAATTAAAGACTGTCTAGACTGTAATTCTGTATTATAGAAAATTATACCAGTAATCAAAATATGTTAGCATATTGTGATATCTCTCTTCTCTTTTAATCATTTTAGAAATTGCACTATACTTCCCTATACATATAATACTGCTGGTAAATGTATGCTGTTCTAATGTATTTTTTTGCCAACTGACCTGAAAATATTTTAGGTACAAATGCTTATTGTTGTCAAATATAAATGATCTTTAAGAAGGAAATTACCATGTATTGCAGTGTAGAAAAAAAAAAAGAATGGGGTTTAGAGTTTGAACCCACAGTGGAGCTCTCTAAACATGGTTCTTCGTCTGGCTTAGTGGGGTTAAAGGTGATGATATTCCTCTTACCTGCCTAACTGGGTTGCTCTAGATACTAACTAGATTGCAAATTGTAATTTTATACATTACTCAATGCTATAGAAATCTTAATTGACAAGATTGAAAAAGTACTCTAATTTGTAAAAGTCTTTTTCTTATTAAAAAAATACTATTAATTTCAAAAGGCAGTTGAGCCTTGCAAAAGTCAAATGATGTAGTCTCTGTTTTACCCAAACTGAGGTGCCTCTGGCTTTTGCCATCCATATTTTTAAAACTTAGAAAGCACTTTCACTTTAAATATATTTCACATATTTTTCTTCATTTGAGAGAAAATGAAACAATCATTTCTTTTCCTTTCAGTCATTTTTTTAAAAACTCGCTCTTTAAGCAGCTAGCAGCTGCTGCAGCAACCCAGGACAGTGGATACATAATGACATTCATCAAGATTAGAATCTTACCACCCAAAAAGTATTTCTGGGCCAGCCAGAAACTACTTTAAAGGCTTGAGATTAATTTCTGAAACTTTGAATCATCTTTAATAAAGGAAAGATTCATTCTTTAGAAAATTAAATGTGATTTAAAATATACTTGGGGTTTTAGAACTAAATCATGTTTATTGCAGGTTGCTAAATAATTGGAGAAAACTAGCTGCTTTTCAGTAGCTAGATAATAATAAGTAGAGAGAAAGGCAGTAAACTACATATGTCAATATAAAATAATTGGGTTCTTATTCGTTATAACTGAAGGCATTTCATTTAAAATTACTAAGTCTGGGAGCTAGGCACTTTTCAAATAATCTAAATGTCTATCATTGATAGACTGAAAAAACAAGGTGAAAAAAACCCCCTGATTTTTATGCCTGTAGAAAAAAGGAACCACAGATATTTTTGCAGAGTGGGAAAGATGCTAAGGAAAAATTTTACCTCTTTTCTGGACAAAATTTGTCTACAATTTAATTTCCATTTATACAATTGCCGAGAAGTTTACATCATCACAAAAGCCTTTATATTTCTTAATTTCACATGTTCTGAAACAGTGCTCCTCAAAATGTGCTCTGTGGAGCAGTGTGGTTCTGTGCACTGTAATTGGTTTGCAATAATAATATATTGTCAGAAATTGGGAGTAAGTATTTATTTATTTTTGGCTGTGTTGGGTCTTTGTTTCTGTGCGAGGGCTTTCTCTAGTTGTGGCAGGCGGGGGCCACTCTTCATCGCGGTGTGGGGGCCTCTCACTATCGCAGCCTCACTTGTTGCGGAGCACAGGCTCCAGACGCGCAGGCTCGGTAGCTGTGGCTCACGGGCCTAGTTGCTCCGCGCCATGTAGGATCTTCCCAGACCAGGGCTCGAACCCGTGTCTCCTGCATTGACAGGCAGATTCTCAACCACTGCACCACCAGGGAAGCACAGGTGTAAGTATTTAGAAACTTTAATAGCAGTTTGAAAGAGTAATTTATTTCTGTTGAATCTAATAATGATAATATAAATATTGGGGCTTAAATTTTGAAAGTCTTCTTTTCTTTCGATTTTCTAATAATTCATTTTTTTATATTTTATGTAAGTACTGTTCTATAATAGATTGGAAAATTTTAAAAGGAAAGGTAACTGGTCCATCATCATAGATAGTTTGAGAAACACTGATCTGAAAATTAGTGATAATTATTTATTGGTTTAGAAGTCATTTATGGTTGGAAAGTATAGCACTGATGTCAACCTCCTTTGTATTCTCTTCCTTCAACTAAATTGATGGTTGTTGTGTTAGCTTTCACTGTGGTATGGCTTGTTACAAAAAATCCAACATTTTAATGGCTTACAATAACAAAGGCTACTTCTTGCTCATGTTGGCTGTGGTTGTCAGCTGTGGCTCTGTCCCAAGTGTCAAATTCTTTCCAGGATCCAGGGTGATGGAGCAGCCCCTGTGTGAGATGTGCTGATCTTGTGACACAGAGAAAGAGCAGTGGAGGGAACATGTCGTGGCTCTGAAAGATTCAGCTCAGAATTGGCAAATGTGATTTGTACTTCCATTTCATTAACCAAATAATTTGACCAAGCCTTATATTGGTGATACTGGAAACAGAATTTGATTTTATGGAGGCTTATGAAAAACTGGGAATAATAATATAAATGATCCCCATGGCAAATAACACATCTTCATAATATAAAGTGTGAACTTTCCAGAGTTTTTGATATCTTACAGACTTTTCTGTGGGAGCAGAGGGGAGTTGGTGCCAGGTAGGGTAATGCTCCAATAGATTGTTGAGAAGTTTTCTTTGGAATGTCTGCTGACCTTTGGATTCAAATGGAACTTCAAGGAATCTTTTGCAATTTTCGACTCCCCATGGGTCCTCTGTGAATGCATTTTTGTTATGTGGCTTCCTTCAGTTTGGCTTATTGGAGATGGTGATATTTCTAGAAAGTAAATTTCCAGGGTGTCTGTGGACCTCTGATACTGTTTATTTTGGTGATGGGGTGGCAAACTACAAGGTAGAGGTAGAAGGCTTTAGGGTTGTTAACCAAACCAGCACCAGTGCTGAGAAATAGTCTCTTTGATGGATGTGAGCTTAAAATAACTAATCAGCCAATAGGCATTTCTATAGAAAGTTGTTAGAACTTTCTCTAGCTTTCCAATCTGATGTTGATTCTCTCACCCCTTTTATCTGTGTTCACTGATGGATTATTCACTTTCAGTGGAATAGATGTACAGTGGAGGTTTACTTAACCATTGTCTACTTATTAGACTTACTGAATTTATTTCTGCTTGACAGGCTCACTGTAAATGATACTGCCTGCTTCCCACAGGATACTGAGCATCCATGGGGAGTAAACTGTGGTCTACTTCATGTATGCAATTCTGCTCCTGCCAATTGCTTTGTGTGCTTGTAATGAGCCAGTTTCCCATCTGCCTCCAATCCTGTGAATTCCCATTCTTTTCATTAGAATTCTGTAATATAGTATTATGTAAAGTGATGAACTGTGAGTGTGACAGCAAAGAAAATTATTAAGTATTGGGAAAAATCTCAGTAAGGATAAGTTGGAAAGTTATTATGAGTTAAGCATGCACAAGTGAACTGCAAAAAATGATATAAATCTAACGGTTTCAGATGCCAATTATTTTGCATACACCTTTTAGCTTTCAATCTGTTTTAATCCAAAGGAAATTGGAAATTATAAATATTGCATTGTAAGTATAGGTTCGTATAAGAAAGATGATACAAAATCCTAATCAAAGGACCTAAACTTAAAAAATGGCTGTAATCTTACATCAGAAGGTGAGTGAATATTTATATTTGTGTTTTAAGTTAAAGCAACATTTTTAATATATATATAATTTTTACTATATATATAATCATTCTCTGCTTTAACCAATATTTTCAATATATGAACCAACTTCTGGCCCCAGTTGTGCTGGATCAGAGAGCTTTGCGATAATGCCTAATGGGATTATTTTTATAGGGAAGCATCTTTACTTCCTGGGATTTTAGGGATGCTGTTAGAAACCTTAATGCTAGAAAGTAGATTTTGAACTGTGTGACATAACTAATAATTTTCTAGCCTCGTGTTGCTTTTTTTTGTAAGTATCCTGTTAAAAATTTATGCTGTTTGGATAATACAGTACTTTTTGTTAGGTTTCAGTTTTGGTGTTTCACTTGTACTTAGTGGCTATAAAATTATTTTGTTTATGGTTGTTCTTCAGCACTTGTCTTTTGACATTTTCATAATTTTATCCATTAAAGTGACTTTTTAAGCTCAGCATTTACTTATACAAAGAAGGAACATTATTCACATTATTCTCTTATCAAGTTAGTGGTTTTCTTAGAGAAGTGTTGTTCTGTTTTATGAGTCACATCTAGCCCTAAGTGTGACTGACTATAACATATATGAACGTTCTTTGTATCTTGATCACAACTAAACTATTTTAAGTTCAAATTGTATTACTCTAAGAAGCTGTCACTTGAGATAGGCATTTAAGGCAACTCCAATTTAATTTGTTGTGATTTTCTTTCTTATGCCACAGATAACATAACTGAATATCATTTTGCACTGTAGGGGGGTGGTTTACAGAAATGTAGTAAATCTGTAAAAGGTTTATAGCACTGTTTGTTTTACTTATCCAGACAGTTGTCCCAAGCAGGTCAGCCAGAATTCACTGATGAGTCTTGAAGCTTTGTCTGTTTTACTGTCAGGCTTTGAATCTGTAGCTCTCTCCTTACATCCTTTCGCTCTTTTCCCTATTACTAGCTTGTATTCTTTACTTTTTCAATCCCTCTCTATTTTGTTTTTAAAAAACATTGGAAGTGTTTTTAAGCTTGAATAGATATTGAAAAAGAAAAAGGAAATTTTTGCTTCTTTGTAGCTTTGCAATTCCTCATGTGAAACTGTGAAAGTATTCATTTTAATTTTGACTGTCAGAGACCCACCTCTTATGATGGGTTCCTGAAAAAATGACTTAGCTGTCTTAGTTTTGCTTGTAAATCAGTGGCGGAAGGACCTCAGATGTATTATTTAGAGATTAGGAACCTGAAAATAATACCGCATTTTCTCAGCAAGTATCAGTGACCTTCAGTAGTGATATCGTGGTGCAGTGTCACTGCCCAACAACCAAGGGGACTAATGACTTTTGACCTAAATCTTGAAGGCTTATGATATACTCTCACTTCTTAGTTATTTGTTTTCTTTCTTTTTTAACATTTTAAAAATTGAAATGTAATTCACATAACATTCACCATTTCAAATTGTATACTTCAATAGTGTTTAGTATAGTCACTATGGTGTTTAACCGTTGTCGCTAATTTCAGAACATTTCCATCACTCCAAACAGAAACCTCATATGTATTATCATTTAGTCCCAATTCTTCTCTTTCCTCTATTTTTTGGCAACCACTAATCTATTTTCTGTCTCTGTGGATTTGCCTATTCTGGGCATTTCATTATAAATGGAATCATACAGTATGTTGCCTTTTGTTTATGGCTTCTTTCACTTATTATACTGTTTGCAAGGGTCATTCATTTTGTAGTATGTAACAGTCAGTCCTTCATTCCTTTTTATGGCTGGATAATATTCTATTGTGTAAATATACCACATTATGTTTATCCATTCCTGAGCAGATGGACATTTAGGTTGTTTCTGCTTTTTAGCTATTGTGAATAAAAGCTATTATTGTGAATAATGCTTTTATGAAATTTTGTGTACCGGATTTTATGTGAACATGTGCTTTTTTTTTTTTTTGCGTTACGTGGGCCTCTCACTGTTGTGGCCTCTCCCGTTGTGGAGCACAGGCTCCGGACGCGCAGGCTCAGCGGCCATGGCTCACGGGCCTAGCCGCTCCGCGGCATGTGGGATCTTCCCGGACCGGGGCACGAACCCACGTCCCCTGCATCGGCAGGCGGACTATCAACCACTGCGCTACCAGGGAAGCCCGAACATGTCCTTTTAATTGTCTTGGTTGCCTTGGTTATTGATATTCTTACCAAATTCAGCTATTTGGCTGTGCTGGTCATTTGTTTGTTTGCCCTAATATCCTTTCAAACACCCTTTTCTGCTCTGCTCTGCATCACATTTGCCACACTCCTGTGAACTCTGTTTCTGTAGAGTTGGTTTAGTTGGAGGTGCTAGTGGGGGAAACTTGAGGATGGGAGGAGGGAGAAGCCAGGGAATTCTCCCTTACTCCCTTGCCCGCCCTCTGTCTAAAGTGAGGCTAGCCTTGTCTCCTGCAGCAGGTGTGTTGTCGTTCTTTTTGCTTTTCTTTCTGTGAGCTCAGTTCCTGCAGGGAAGGCTTGCCTTATTTCCAGCTTCTGCTGGATGGTCCTGGCTTCTGGGTTCCAGTAAATTCTGCCTCTTCCTTAGGGAGATTACCAGATTCCTATTATTGCTAATCCCTGGGTTACTTAATTGTCCTATATTTGAATTCTCATTTCATCTGTTACCTGTGTAACCAATTCCCTGTATTAAGTCCCTCTGTGAAATAAGTAGGGTGGGTTCCATTCTGGATACTCATCACTGGAATAGTATTTCCCTTCCGTTAGGCCTGCTGAGTTATGCAGGTCTACAAGACACCCTTCATGTTGTAGTTTAGGTATTCTAAAGCATCCTTATAATAGTTTAGCTCAGTGACCCTGCATCTGTTAAAGTATTTTCAATAATTTTTTTTAGAGTTAGTTTTACCAACTTTGTGAATTTTTAAGTCTTTTTATGGTAAAGAAATATGTACTACAGAATTTAAGTTATTCAGAATTCTGGAAAACTCAGCAGTGAGAGATATTGTTATATTCTTTTCCTACATTGTAGCAAATTAGTTATGCTTTACTTTAAACAGCCTTTTTGATGTTCCCTCTGCTGAAGAACAGTTTCCTCTTCATCATGATTCCCCTGCCCCCTATTGTGTGGTCCATGTAACTCTAGAAGCAGAGCAGCTTGTGTGTTGGTAAAGTAAAGATTCCAGGGTGAATAACACACTTTCTGAATCACAGTTTCTTGGGGGTAGAGTTTAATGTGGATGATGCATTGCCTTCTTTTTTTCTTTATAAGCTAGCGGCCACTGTAGTTTTTATATATCCTTCCTTTTCATCTTCCCCCCTCTATCTTTGTTGGGGAAGTCATAGCACTACTATGTGCACCCTAGCACATAGTAGGCAGGGTGCAACCCAAAACAGAAACTCATATTTTTTTTTTTAAGAGAATCTTCTGGAAGGAAAAAAAAACACATGTCTTCTGGGAAAGAATCAGACAGGCTCATCACTTACAGGGGAAAGTAGAGAACAGTGAAATAATTACTTCAGATTTCTTGGGTGGAGGATATTTGATTCCTACTCCCTGTCCAATTTATCACTCAGGAGTCTAGGCAGATATTTTCAGATATTTAGGAATTCAGGAAACATTATCTTCAAAAAATTCTTCCTAAGGAGGTTATGTATGGATGCCAGCAAAAGAAAGGAATAAACCAAGAAAGAGGAAGACCTGGGATGCAGGAATCCGTCACTGGAGCTCAGGAGAGAGTAAAGTGGAAGAGTAGTAGTCAGGTTGTGCAACAGCCATAGAGAACGATTAGGAATAGTGAAAAGAGAAGTCCCGTGAAGAAATTCCCTGGGAGGAGTTTCCTGGGAGGAAAATGGCAGAATAGAGAGAACGTTCGGGAGCTTAGAAAATTTTAGGACATGAGTAAAGGTTTTCAGTAGAAGAAAAAAGTAAGGCTGAATTTAAACATAATGCTGGAAAGAGTCTCCTTTAGGTGGCTGTTAAAGACTGAATGTTTATGCCCCCCTCTACCCCACAGTCGATATGTTCTAACCCCCAACGCGATGGTATTTGGAGATGAGGTCTTTGGGAGGTAATTAGGCTTAGAGGAGGTCATGGGGACCCTATGATGGGATTAATATCCTTAATAGAATAGGAAGAGAGATCAGAGCTCGCTATCTCTCTATCATGTGAGGACACAATGAGAAGGTGACAGTCTGCAAGCCAGGAAGAGGGTCCTCACCAGGAATCAAATCTTCTGGCACCTTGATCCTGGACTTCCCAGCCTCCAGAACTGTGAGAAATAAATATCTGTTGTTTGAACCATCGAGTCTGTGGTATTTTGTCATAGCAGCCTGGGCAGACTAAATGTAGTGGCCCAGGGTCATGGTATTAGACTGTGAACAATATCTGTAGTCCTAGTTTTCTAGTTGACTCTGCAACAAATAATATTTACTGTAATGTAAGAACCATTCATTAGTTTTTAACTTTTTGAATTAACCTATAGAAGCATCATTACATACTTGGTGCTTACAATGTTTCTGTAAAAATAATAATGAAAATTTTGGAAGATTTTCTTAAAAGGCTATCATTATGTGAGTAACCATGATCATTTTAATTAAAAATTACTCATTAAAATGTAAGTGAATTGTATCTCTATTGTGATAAATGTGTATGATATACTTGCCAATCGATGAAACAGATAGGCCAGGCTGATGTATGCTTAATCTAGACATCTCTTTATGTATGGAAACATGAAGTTGTGTTTGTTCAAACGTGTTCATCCCAATAAGGGGGAAATGGGAGAGAAGAGAACTCCATCAGGACTGAAAGTAAATGAACCATGTGCAGATTGACAGTTCTGGGCACTTTATAGGAATTTGTTTATTTGTTTGTTTGCTTGTTTGTTTTTATAACCCCAGCAGTTCTAACTTGCTTTCTTTATTTCTGATGTCTCAGCCCACTGCTAAGTGTGCTTAGCTCCAGTGAATGTGAGTGTCATCTTTAGTGATCTGAAGACTTGATTCTGTTGAAGAATTTTTCTTTAGAGTCACAGGATGTTTGCCTCTTTATTAGGGAGCAGCAGGGCACAGATGGCACACTCAGGGGTTTCACTGGAACTAATTTCATGAAGGACTCTTCAGAGAAGGCTGGTGAGGCTTAAGGGAACAACCAGAATCAGAAGCTGTTGTTTCTTCCTTTGGGCATAGGTCTGAGAAAGAAGGGAATGGTTCCTGGAGCATAGTTAGAGCTGGAGCCCTCAAAGAGGAGCCCAGTTCCAGAATCTGTGGCCAGAAAGAAAGGCCTGAAAGAAGCAGGGATGGAAGGGGATGCTCAATATCTCACTATTTCTCTTATGCCAGCATTTCCCATTGGTCAGACCCAGCCTGAAGCTGGAGGGCAGGGGAGTCCTGGGTTACTGTCTGTTGATGTCAGCCTCCAGGGTCTCAAAAAGCAGATTTGAGAAACTCAGAGGGATCTTAAGGCAGTTCCTATCATGGAGAAATGGGGAATAATCAGAACAACTACCCGGGTTTCTCTTCACATGATTTAGAGGGTACCCAAATCACTAGAGGCATTTTTTACCCTATTTTCTTCTAAGTGAACCCAAACTTCTTTACTACATCATAAATAACTACATCAGTGTATTATGTACATTTCTATTCAAGGAAGAAAAGAATTTTTGCACTGGTTTCTTCCTTCTTTTTTTTTTCTATTTGCGTTACGCGGGCCTGTCACTGTTGTGGCCTCCCCCGTTGCAGGGCACAGGCTCTGGACACGCAGGCTCAGCGGCCGTGGCTCATGGGCCCAGCTGCTCCGCGGCATGTGGGATCTTCCCGGATCGGTGCACGAACGCATGTCCCCTGCATTGGCAGGCGGACTCTCAACCACTGCGCCACCAGGGAGGCCCTCTCCCTTCCTTTCTTAATTGCTCCCTTTCCCTCCCTCCTTCCTGCCTTTTTTCTTGCTTCCCTCCCTCCCTCCTTTTCCTTGGATATATCTTTGATCTTATTAATCCTGAGCAAGGCTAGTAACTAATATTAAGAAGTGTAAGAGTTTCAGGTTTATAAAAGGGTCTGGGTTCTTAAGGAAAAGAAGATGGAACTTCATTTCTTAATCCACTTAAAGAAAACAATTAACTTTGTAGCAATTTATCAGAGACTTCTAAAGTATCATAAAATAATGTGTATATGATTACCAGTACATCTAAACTCTGGGCAAGTAAAATCAAAGTGTTTCTTTCTTTTATTTCCCCCTGGAGTAATAGAATATAATTTTAAAATAAGGTGCTTACTCTGTTAAAGTTGTAGTATTTCCAAAATAATGTACTAATTCATTAAATATACAGTTGTGCATGGGCATATGGTGATTTCTTAGAAAGTAGATTTGTTTCAAATCCTTGAAGTTAGAACAGCATGTGAAAATCTATAGTTTACATTCAACAACTTCTCCTTCATCCCTCCAGCTTCCCTTACCTTAGGTAGCAGTATTTATTGAGCATCTTCTATGTGCCAGAAACTGTGCTAAGTCATGGAAATTCAGCAATGATAAAGAGGGACAATAATTTTCATCCAGCAGGCGAAATGGATGGTCTTCTCTTTAATGGCAGTGATTGCCTAAGCTCATCTAGTAATAAAATTAAATTGAGATTTCAGTGTTATTCTAAGCATTGTGGCCATTGCTGTATAATTTTTCAGGTTAAAAAAAAATAAAGATATATTTATAAAATATAAAGATATTTTACAAATAAAGAATTATATAGATATTTTCTTTAATACCATCTAAAGTTGAAACAATCTTAAAATATAATTTAGTAATAATTATAAACAATATACTCTTTCACGATACTATTTGTTTTTAAGGATTTTCTGATTGCTTATTTATCTTGGTGACATTTTGTGTGTTTATTTTTAAACCAAAAAGTGTCAAAATGAAACTTCTGAGGTGTATTTCCAGATAATCTGTAATTGATTTTAATGATACATGAGACGTTTTTTGTCAAACTGAACTGAGTTAGAAAAAATCTCTTAGAATAGCTGTATTTAGATTTTAATGAAACTAGGCGGAAAGGAGACTAAAGTGAATTTCCTTTTTAGTCTTTTAAATGAAAAAGTGCATCATTTGTCCTATATATCTTATTCATCATCAGTCATAGCAAAGCATTCATTCCCATGAGAGAGATAATGGATTCAGAGAGCAGAGAGGAATGGAAGATTGTCATTCAATGCAGATGAGTTTTAGTAATATTCTTATCATGAGAAATTGGGTTGCAGAACCTTAAGATTTGGAATTAGGTTGGCCATAGATATATTTAATTAAAAGTAGATTGCTTTAACCTTTCTTTAAGTTAGAAATAGGTTTAAAATCTTAAATTAAATTTATGGTTAGCTTGTATTTAACTTGTATTCAGGACTTGCCTTTAATAGGGATTCTTTATAAAGTTTAGCCCCAAAAAGGTACATTTTAATTGAACTATTACAGTGAACATATAAAGAAAGTCTCTGAAAGAATTTAATAACTTAGTATATTGGATCCAAGTATGGTTTACTCTTCTCCTGATGGAAAAAGTAACCAAACTTATCAAACCAAACTAAAACCTGAGAACAAAAGTGGGGTCTGCCTTCTGAATTCTCCTAACACCTCAACAGCACAACTCCTCAATCCTTATAAATTGTATTTCCTAATGTTTTAATGTTATCACCTGATGGATTGTTATCTCATTTATAATTCTGTCCAATGGGTAGTACTCTCCTGGAAGTGAAAGCATATGAAGATTGAAGTTGTCGAAGTAGAAAAGTAAACATAAATAAGAATATATATTGGGTGCATGTGTTGGCTAGATTTGTAAGCTCTACTACTACAGAATTGGTTTTAGGTTAATTAGAGGAAATGAGGGTGCTCCAAGATTATTCTGTGTCCTATCTAACTGTGTACTCTCAGCCCAAAGCATTAAGAAAAAATAAGTTGAATAAGAAGAATGTGTAGTTGGCTACTAATCTTGACCATTCTAGCCCTGGAACTGTATTTTGTAGTGTCAGGACATGGGGGTCCCTTGTTCTGAGCAGATGCTGAGGTTTGGGCTGTGTTTTGGGTCATGAAGTTTCTCCTGCTTGAGAAAAGTCGGAGGAGTAGAGTTGGGGGAGAGAATTGATACCAGTTGCTGCAGCTCTAGTCTGTGATCAGCGTGTGGCTCCTGTCAATCAATCAACATAGCTGATCCTTTTTTTCTAAGGGTTACTAAGTCAGAAGAGGCGTTTTATCTTTTACTGGCTTACTTTCTCCTAAGACCTACTCAGATGAGTAGTAGTATAACCTTAAGTGTTTTATAGCTTTATCCTTCTTGGCAGTTACAACTTTTTTTTTTTTTTAATGGCTAGGTCATGCTGACTAGCACAAAAGTATCTCAGATCAATTGTACATATTAAATCAAAATAAACTCTGTCAAAAGATAAGTCTATTAACTATAACTTTCATTTCCTTTTTAAAGGAAAAGTTGCTATAGAAAATGGTCCATATTTGTTCTTTTTTCCTCATCTCCACAGGGTGAGGTAATCACAAACTGAAATCTCCTGTAAATATGCCATCATTATCCAGAAGGTAATTGCAACATTACAGAGTTGTTAATCTTTTCTCAATGATTGAGATTCATTCATTCTCAGAGGCTTAGTAAGAAATCATAGTCATGTTAGGCATACAGAAAATGGGAATTCATTGTTGCAAGCAAATGAATTATCCTCATCTGGACTTTATTTTGATTTAAGCCTTCAACATCAGCCATATAGGAAGAGCCTGCTATGTATGGTGCTGTAAAGCAAGTAAGAGTGGATGAAATCGTGTATATGTGAGAGCTCTTAGCACAGTGCCTGACACCTAGTACATTTACAATAAACATTTCTTCACTAACTCCCTTTTAGCTTTTGTCCAGCATTTTTTAAAAGATTAAATGGAAAATATGAACATTTTGTCTAATTTGTCAAAACATGTCTTTGCTGGATTACATTTTGAACGTGTGGACTCTCTTGCTAGGCTCATTGGTGGTGTATTGTTCCAAAATGGAAGCTGATTTATACTTTTGAGATAATTTTATATCTAAACTATAAGACATCAGTGTTGAGTTTGTGTATATGTACATATATTCACACATATACGTATGTGTGTGATACAATAGATATATACATAATAAAATGATGTACATTGTTTGCCTTCGAGTTGTGAGACAGGAAAATTAAAAGAAGTGGACTGACTTGAAAGAGAACTCATATATATATAATATATTGAAGTAGATACTGAAGGAAAACCGCCAGACTTTTGAGTGTACGATCTTAGGTGATCAACTGAGTTATTTAGTAGGACTTAATCATGCTTACAAACAATGATTGTAATGTCTAGTATAGGAAAGAAAGACGAGAATCACAGGTGGTTTAACCTTTTTTTGAAAATAAGGTTGTCATCATTTAAAAATGTGATTCATGATTATGCTACTCTTATGAGATATTCATTCTGTTAGGATAAGTAGTAATGATAACAAAGACAATGAATTATTAGCAAATGGTTAATACATACTTTATGGTGAACCATATCATGATTATAGTTTAAAATGCATATTACATGTAAGTATAAAATAAGGAGTAGTTCTGGTAACTGTTTGTTTAATGCACACGATTGATTTTCTGCTGTGTGCCTGATCCAGTACTAAAGCTGGAGGTATATCCACCTTATGACTATTTGGTTGCTATTTCTGTATTAGCTCTTATTGTCTTATTTGATTGATAGTGCTTCATCTGAGATCTAGTTCATTCGTTTCTCTGGGAACCTTAATAAGAGAAATTTGGAGAGAAACTATGAACTGAAGGGATGTAGATATGACCTTGACTGGTATTGAATGTCTGCCTGGTAACAAAGAGCTTGACCCCACATAGTCTCGAGTAGGGCGGCAGTCCCCGTAGTAGTGGAGATCTTCTCCCGGTGCGTAGGGGAGACAGGGGCAGCCACAGAAAAAGCAGATAGTTCTCTGTCTCCAGAATATACATTTAAAGGGTTTGTGTAGTGGAAAGATGGCTAATCGTCAAGAGAGAATGGAAGGAACTTAGTGTGTTCAAAAACTGGTACAGTGAGTGGCCTAGTCCCTCAGTGATGGGGGAGAGTGTTTAAGGATGAGAGGGCTCCTTGCTGGCTCTGTTTGGAGGTGGTTAAAAGTGACAAACATTTTAATGAGTTGGTTTTTAATTGTAGAGTTTTTTTTTTTTTTAACATCTTTATTGGAGTGTAATTGCTTTACAATGGTGTGTTCATTTCTGCTGTATAACAAAATGAATCAGCTATACATATACATATACCCCATACCTCTTCCCTCTTGCGTCTCCCTCCCTCCCACCCTCCCTATCCCACCCCTCTAGGTGGTCACAAAGCACTGAGCTGATCTCCCTGTGCTATGCGGCTGCTTCCCACTAGCTATCTGTTTTACATTTCATAGTGTGTATATGTCAATGCTACTCTCTCACTTAGTCCCAGTTTACCCTTCCACCTCCCCGTGTCCTCAAGTCCATTCTCTAAGTCTGTTTTTATTACTGTCCTGCCCCTAGGTTCATCAGAACCATTTTTTTTTTATAGATTCCATATATATGTGTTAGCATAGGGTATTTCTTTTTCTCTTTCTGACTTACTTCACTCTGTATGACAGACTCTAGGTCCATCCACCTCACTACAAATAACTCAATTTCATTTCTTTTTATGGCTGAGTAATTCCATTGTATGTAAGTGCCATATCTCCTTTATCCATTCCTCTACTGATGGACACTTAGGTTGCTTCCATGTCCTGGCTATTGTAAATAGAGCTGCAATGAACATTGTGGTACATGACTCTTTTTGAATTATGGTTTTCTCAGGGTATATGCCCAGTAGTGGGATTGCTGGATCATATGGAATTCTATCTTTAGCTTTTTAAAGAACATCCACACTGTTCTCCATAGTGGTTGTATCAATTTAAATTCCCACCAACAGTGCAAGAGAGTTCCCTTTTCTCCACCCCCTCTCCAGCATTTATTGTTTGTAGAGTTTTTTTTTTTTTGTATTTTCCTTTAGGTATAAGTTTATTTTTTTCTTTCGCTATTGTATTTATTAATTCACTTAACAAATACTCTTTTTTAAACATCTTTATTGAAGTATTATTGCTTTACAATGGTGTGTTACTTTCTGCTTTATAGCATAGTGAATCAGCTATATATATACATATATTCCCATTTCTCCTCCCTCTTGCATCTCCCTCCCACGCTCCCTGTCCCACCCCTCTAGGTAGACATGTAGATTTTTTTGATGATGGCCATTCTGACTGGTGTGGGGTGATACCTCATTGTAGTTTTGATTTGCACTTCTCTAATAATTAGTGATGTTGAGAAGCCTTTTCATGTGTTTGTTAGCAATCTGTATATTTTCTTTGGAGAAATGTCTATTTAGGTCGTCTGCCCATTTAAAAATCGTTTTTTTTGATATTGATTGGTTTTTTTTTTTTGATATTGAGCTGCATGAGCTGCTTGTAAATTTTGGAGATTAATCCTTTGTCAGTTGCTTCATTTGCAAATATTTTCTCCCATTCTGAGGGTTGTCTTTTTGTCTTGTTTATGGTTTCCTTTGCTGTGCAAAAGCTTTTAAGTTTCATTAGGTCCCATTTGCTTATTTTTATTTCCATTTCTCTAGGAGGTGGGTCAAAAAGGATCTTGCTATGATTTATGTCATAGAGTGTTCTGCCTATGTTTTCCTCTAAGAGTTTGATAGTTTCTGGCCTTACATTTAGGTCTTTACTCCATTTTGAGCTTATTTTTGTGTATGGTGTTAAGGAGTGTTCTAATTTCATTCTTTTACATGTAGCTGTCCAGTTTTCCCAGCACCACTTATTGAAGAGGCTGTCTTTTCTCCATTGTATATTCTTGCCTTCTTTATCAAATATAAGGTGACCATATGTGCGTGGGCTTACCGCTGGGCTTTCTATCTCCTTCCATTGATATTAATTTCTGTTTTTGTGCCAGTACCAGACTGTCTTGATTACTGTAGCTTTGTAGTATAGTCTGAAGTCAGGGAGTCTGAGTCCTCCAGTTCCGTTTTTCTTTCTCAAGATTGCTTGGGCTATTCGGGGTCTTTTGTGTTTCCATACAAATTGTGAAATTTTTTGTTCTAGTTCTGTGCAAAATGCTATTGGTAGTTTTGATAGGGATTGCAGTCAATCTGTAGATTGCTTTGGGTAGTATAGTCATTTTCACAATGTTGATTGTTCCAATCCAAGAACTTGGTATCTCTCTCCATCTGTTGGTATCACCTTTAATTTCTTTCATCAGTGTCTTATAGTTTACTGAATACAGGTCTTTTGTCTCCCTAGGTAGGTTTATTGCTAGGTGTTTTATTCTTTTTGTTGCAATGGTAAATGGGAGTGTTTCCTTAATTTCTCTTTCATATTTTTCATCATTAGTGTATAGAAATGCAAGAGATTTCTGTGCTTTAATTTTGTATCTTGCAACTTTACCAAATTCATTGATTAGCTCTAGCAGTTTTCTGGTGGCATCTTTAGGATTCTCTATGTATAGTATTATGTCATCTGCAAACAGTGACAGTTTTACTTCTTCTTTTCCAATTTGTATTCCTTTTATTTCTTTGTCTTCTCTGATTGCTGTGCCTAGGACTTCCAAAATTATGTTGAATAATAGTGGTGAGAGTGGACATCCTTGTTTGCTCCTGATCTTAGAGGCAATACTTTCAGTTTTTCAACATTGAGAATGATGTTTGCTATGGGTTTGTCATATATGGCCTTTATTATGTTGAGGAAAATTCCCTCTATGCCTACTTTCTGGAGGATTTTTATCATAAATCAGTGTTGAATCTTGTCGAAAGCTTTTTCTGTATCTATTGAGATGATCATATGATTTTTATTCTTCTATATGTTAATATGGTTTATCACATTGGTTGATTTGTGTGTATTGAAGAATCCTTGCATTTCTGGGATAAACCCCACTTAATCATGGTGCATTTTCCTTTTAATGTGCTGTTGAATTCTGTTTGCTAGTATTTTGCTGAAGATTTTTGAGTCTATGTTCATCGGTGATATTGGCCTGTAGTTTTCTTTTTTTGTGACGTCTTTGTCTTGTTTTGGTATCAGGGTGATGGTCGCCTCATAGAATGCATTTGGGAGTGTTCTTCCCTCTGCTGTATTTTGGAAGAGTTTGAGAAGGATAGGTGTTAGCTCTTCTTTAAATGTTTGATAGAATTTGCCTGTGAGGCCACATAGTCCTGGGTTTTTGTTGGAAGATTTTTAATCAGAGTTTCAATTTCAGTGCTTTTGATTGGTTTGTTTACATTTTCTATTTCTTCCTGGTTCAGTCTTGGAAGGTTGTGCTTTTCTAAGAATTTGTCCATGTCTTCCATTTTGGTCATTTTATTGGCCTATGGTCGCTTCTAGTAATCTCTCATGATCCTTTGTATTTCTGCAGTGTCAGTTGTTACTTCTCCTTTTTCATTTCTAATTGTATTGATTTGAGTCTTCTCCCTTTTTTTCTTGATGAGTGTGGCTAATGGTTTATCAATTTTGTTTATCTTCTCAAGAACTATCTTTTAGTTTTATTGATCTTTGCTATTGTTTCCTTCATTTCTTTTTCATTTATTTCTGATCTGATCTTTATGATTTCTTTTCTTCTGGTAACTTTGGGGTTTTTTTGTTCTTCTTTCTCTAATTGCTTTAGGTGTAAGGTTAGATTGTTTACTTGAGATGTTTCTTGTTTCTTGAGGTGGGATTGTATTGCTATAAACTTCCCTCTTAGAACTGCTTTTGCTGCATCTCCTAGGTTTTGGGTTGTCGTGTTTTCATTGTCATTTGCTTCTAGGTATTTTTTTACTTCCTCTTCCATTTCCTCATTGATCTCTTGGTTATTTAGTAGTGTATTGTTTACACTACACTACACTACTACTACTACACTACACCATGTGTTTGTATTTTTTACAGATTTTTTCCTGTAACTGATATCTAGTGTCATAGCGTTGTGGTCAGAAAAGATACTTGATATGATTTCAATTTTCTTATATTTACCAAGGCTTGATTTGTGACTCAAGATATGATCTATACTGTGAAATGTTCCATGAGCATTTGAGAAGAAAGTGTATTCTGTTATTTTTGGATGGAATGTCCTATAAATTTAAGTCCATCTTGTTTAATGTATCATTTAAAGCTTATGTTTACTTATTAATTTTCATTTTGGATGGTCTGTCCATTGGTGAAAGTGGGGTGTTAAATTCCCCTTCTATGATTGTGTTATTGTCGATTTCCCCTTTTATGGCTCTTAGCATTTGCCTTATGTATTGAGGTGTTCCTATGTTGGGTGCCTAAATATTTACAATTGTTATATCTTCTTCTTGGATTGATCCCTTGATCATTGTGTAGTGTCCTTCTTTGTCTCTTGTAATAGTCTTCATTTTAAAGTCTATTTTGTCTGATAGGAGAATTGCACTCCAGCTTTCTTTTGATTTCCATTTGCATGGAATATCTTTTTCCATCTCCTCACTTTCAGTCTGTATGTGTCCCTAGGTCTGAAGTGGGTCTCTTGTACACAGCATATATATGGGTCTTGTTTTTGTATCCATTCAGCCAGTCTTTGTCTTTTGGTTGGAGCATTTAATCCAATTACATTATGGTAATTATTGATATATATGTTCCTATTCCCATTTTCTTAATTGTTTTGGGTTTGTTATTGTAGGTCTTTTCCTTCTCTTGTGTTTTCTGCCTATAGAAGTTCCTTTAGCATTTGTTGTAAAGCTGGTTTGGTGGTGCTGAATTCTCTTAGCCTTTGCTTGTCTGTAACGGTTTTAATTTCTCTGTTATATCTGAGTGAGATCCTTTCTGGGTAGAGTAATGTTGGTTGTAGGTTTTTCCCTTTCATCACTTTAAATATGTCCTGCCACTCCCTTATGGCTTGCAGAGTTTCTGCTGAAAGATTAGATGTTAATCTTTGGGGATTCCCTTGTATGTTATTTGTTGCTTTTCTCTTGCTGCTTTTAATATTTTTACTTTGTATTTAATTTTTGATAGTTTGATTAATATGTGTCTTGGTCTATTTCTCCTTAGATTTATCTTCTTTGGGACTCTGTGCTTCCTGGACTTCATGAACTATTTCCTTTCCCATATTAGGGAAGTTTTCAACTATAATCTCTTCAAATATTTTCTGAGTCCCTTTCTTTTTCTCTTCTTCTTCTGGGACCCCTATAATTCAAAAGTTGGTGTGTTTAATGTTGTTTCAGATGTCTCTGAGACTGTCCTCAATTCTTTTCATTCCTTTTTCTTTATTCCTCTCTGTGGTAGTTATTTCCACTATTTTAGCTTTTAGGTTACTTATCCGTTCTTCTTCCTCAGTTATTCTGCTATTGATTCCTTCCAGATAATTTTTAGTTTCATTTATTGTGTTGTTCATCATTGTTTGTTTTCTCTTTAGTTCTAGGTCATTGTTAAACGTTTCTTGTATTTTCTCCATTCTATTTCCAAGATACTGGACATCTTTACTATCATTACTCTAAATTCTTTTTCAGATAAACTGCCTATTTCAACTTCATTTGTTTTGTCTGGTTGGTTTTTACCTTGCTCCTTCATCTTATATGTATTTCTCTGTCTTCTCATTTTGCTTAACTTACTGTGTTTGGGGTCTCCTTTTTGCAGGCTGCAGGTGTCTGCCCTTAGGTGGTAAGTTTGGTTCGGTGGGTTGTGTAGTCTTCCTTGTGGAGGGGACTGGTGCCTGTTTTCTGGTGGATGAGGCTGCATCTTGTCTTTCTGGTGGGCAGGGCCAGTCCGGTGTTGTGTTTTGGGTTGTCTGTGAACTGATTATGGTTTTAGGCAGCCTCTCTGCTATGCATAGGGTTGTGTTCCTGTCTTGCTAGTTGTTTGGTTTTTGGTTTCTAGCTCTTAGCTTGCTGGTCATTGAGTGGAAGTGGTTCTTAGTGTTGAGGTGGAGTTCTCTGGGAGAGGTTTCGCTGTTTGAAATTTTGTGTGGACAGGAGGTTTCTGCTGGTCTGATGTCCTAAACTCAGCTCTCCCACCTCAGATGCTCAGGCCTGACACCTGGCCAGAGCACCAAGACCCTGCCAGCCACACTGCTTTTGGAAAGTCTGAGGTCTTCTGCCAGCATTCAGTAGGTGTTCTGTAGGAGTTGTTCCACATGTAGATGTATTTTTGTTGTATTTGTGGGGAGGAAGGTAATCTCCATGTCTTACTCCCCCACCATCTTGAAGGTCCTCTCTAAATTGTAGAATTTTTGATTCTGATCAGTGCAGTTGTTAAGAAAAACATGATTATTCTTTTGAATTTAGATAAATGGCTATTATATTAGAAGCCAGAAAGCCTGATAATAGTAAATGGTTTAAATGTTCTTTATTTTATTTTATTTTATTTTTTTGGCAATACGTGGGCCTCTCACTGTCGTGGCCTCTCCCCTTGCCGGACGCGCAAGCTCAGCGGCCATGGCTCCGCGGCATGTGGGATCCTCCCGGACCGGGGCATGAACCCGTATCCCCTGCATCGGCAGGTGGACTCTCAACCACTGCGCCACCAGGGAGGCCCTAAATGTTCTTTATTTTAATGTGGAATTTCCTTAATGGCAGTTATGTTTATTCTTGAACATGTTAAACCTCCATATAACTTGTCAGTATTTTTCTGAAATTGGGTCTCAGATTTCTGAAATGGGAGTGGGGAAAGATGTGAAAATTGATGCCCTCAAGCTTTTTAAAATCCAAATTGAAACTTGTACTACTGAGAGAAGTTTAACCTGAGAGTTTATGCCTCTATCAGTATGACATAGAGTAGCAATTGAAGTTTTCTTACACCCCACAGAGCTAATAAACACATTGGTTCATTTCAAAGTGATTCAATTTTCTTGTATTTTGGGTTTCAGAAAAGAAGGAGCACAGCCTTAATGAATTATTTCTTATGTGTGTTATAAATGTAGAAATAATATGTAGAGGTCTTTTTTAGATGCTACATGTGTTTATATATGGATAATTATGTATTTTGTGAATCTTTAGATTAATAGCATATGGAGCATTTTAGTGGATCACTGTTTTTGGGTGGTGATATTTAATTATATATATATTAGGTTAATTACATATAATTTATATATAATATATATGCATACTTTTTCTTTGGCTGAACCATGTGGCTTGTGGGATCTTAGTTCCCCAACTGGGAATGAACCCAGGCCCCAGCTGTAAAAGTGCCAAGTCCTTGCCACCTGACCGCCAGGGAACTCCAACGCTTTTTAAAACTTATAATTTTGTAACCTTTTTTACTTTATATATAATAAATTAATCTAACATATAATTGTCACCACTCAAAAAAAGTGACCTTTTGAAATATATTTATATATTATATAAACTATATATAATACTTCTGGAATTTGGCACATAAAGGAAAATAATCAAGATCTACCTTAAATAGAAGTAAACACAGTTTTTCTCTTAATTACTATAGTTTTTCTTTTAAGCTATTTAGTTAGTGACCCATATTAATTGGGAAGAATAATAAAAAGGAATTACCTAGGTTTTTTTTGTGTGCTTTTTAATGATTTATATTATTTGCTAAATGTGGAGTTAATTTTTTATAATCTTAGTGTATAATGAAGTCTTATTGAAGAATACTATTTATGTTCCCTTGCAAAACTAAAAAGGAATGAGTTTTTTTGGTTAATTTTGTTCTGTGCTAAATTTCCAGTTTCTAAATTGTCTTGTGATCTTGATTTGGCATAAAAAGTTATAAATTTATTCTCCCAGTAAAAACTTGCTGAGTACTTATATGGGAGTAATGTACTGGCTGTTGGCATACAAAGATGAGGAATACTTGGTTGATCTATACCTTCAGATAGCTTATAGTCAAAAACAAGGAAATCCGTATTGGCACATATAATAAATGGTAATAGGTTTATAGTAATAGATGCAGGTAATAGATACAGGTTTAGACTACTTGTGGGAAGTTCAGAGGGGTAGTGCTCACTCTTACTTGGTGCACAAGTCAGCTATAGCAACAGTAATGCTGTATAACACACTATCCCCAACTCAATGTGTAACAAAAGTAAGCATTTATTTCTCAGTCATATATTTATGAATCTGCTCAGGTGGCTCTGGTTTTTAGAGGTCTTGATATGCTTAGGAATTGTGAAGGGTAGCAAGCAAGATTTTTTTGTTGTTGCGGGGGGAATGAGACTGCTGATGAGGGACAGGGGAATTGTTGCAAAGCATTAGCAAAATTTATTGTGTAAAAGGTACAAAGATTGCTGTAGCAGCGTTTCCCTATTCTTGACTCCATGATACCAGTTATTCCAGACTGAATGTGACGTCTAGATCCATGATGCTTTCTGACGTGTCTATGGCTCATCAATATCTATTCTAGATCCCTTGCTCTAAGCTCTCCAACCGCTCTCTTCCTGAAAGTTTCATCTCCTTTGAACATTAGCACTTCTACCACACTTGCCCTGTAAATCTGCAGTGTTGCTCACATCAAATTGTGTAATTTCTCTGCTCATGCACAGCTGCTAGCCACCATGAGGAAAATCATACAGCCATATGAACTGCTGCTTCTGTGGGTTCATGGCCATTAACACTCTACAGAAATCACTTGCACATCCCCAGTCATCTCTTTCTTACATCTTCCACAGTAGCTACTTCAGTTTCACCACTCCCTGCATAATCCCTTATTTCACTGTCTCCTCATTTTGCATTAGTATAATACTTGCTCTTACTTCTCAGAGAAAATAGAAGACAGCAGAAAGGAATATTTCAACTTCCAAACCATTTCCCTAAAAAGATCTCTATCTATATTCATCCTTCCCACATGCTTTCAAAAGTTAGTAGAAGAAATTGATGTCATGAATATATGCATTGAATCATTTTCTCTTCTCCTCCTTAACATGGTAAATCGATCTATTTACCTCTTCTTTCTCCTGTCAGGCTCTCCCTTTGCTGCTTCCTTTTTCTCTGTATATAAAGTTCCTCACTCCTTTCCTTTCTTAAATAAATTGGAAAACTAAAGAAGACCCCTCCCTTAATTTGCTGTCAGATTTCTAGGATGATACTGTAGATTATTGGTTACTAAACCTGTGTGAGCATAGCACAAAATTAGGAAGCTTTATAAAAGTACAGATCTACTCCTGGATCTGATTCAAGGACCTGGGGTGGAGTCCATTGACTTCTAACTTTTAAAAGCAGCCATGTTGGGGAACTACCGTCGTAAATGAATATGTACTGACGAGTAATGCTGATCATATAGTATGTAGAAAAGGGTACAAAACTGTAAGTTTAAAAATTTATATATGTATATACATACTTTTGTATATAATTTACATTATGGAAATGCACATGTCTGTGCATATAAATACCTATATAGTAAAAAAAATGAGAAATTTTAAAGTAAGGTGTTAGTGTAGAGGAGGTTGGGTTTATGAGTGCTTCAGTGTCTTTTTTATTTATGTTTTTTGGTTTTTATTCTTCAGAGCGTACACTTTTCTTTTGTGGTAAGAAAAAAATATGGTAGAGAAGTAATAGAAATAATAATAATAGAAATAATAGTACACTCAGTCACATGTGTTCTCCCATTAAATATCCCAGCCTCTCAATTTAGGTATCTTTTCCTTACTTGACTTTTCTGCAGTAATAGATGGTGTTGACCATTTACAGTTCCTGTAAATTCTCTTTTCTCCTAGTTCTGTATTCCCTATCCTTTTTCAGTAACCACTGTCTGCCACCCCTAATAACTAAAACACTGCTTCTTATCAATTTTAACTCTGAAATAGCTTTCAAATGCATTCCTTTTTTCCCTCCCCATCTTCACTGAGTGGTTTAAGAGAACCAACTGAGATGGGTATAACTGACACCGAAGGTGGAGTGATCAAGAGTTTCAGGTGTCACTGAAAGCTCATTATAAGTTGAAGTCTGAAAAGAACAATTGGGATTGGAAAGTTGGAGGTCACTGGTGACCTTTGCCAGAGTATTTCAGAAATATTTTAGGGAATGAAGAGATATAAGGAAGTGGAGATAGGAGTCGAGAAATTGGGCTATCAGTGGCAGGAGAACCAAAGGATGACTTGGACCAAAGGAGAGGTTTTCTTCATTGTCATTGATGTTACTTCAGAATTAGCAAATACATCACTTCATCATATTTAGATGCTGAGAGTAAAGAGCCTGAAGAGAGAGAATGTTTGAAAACCTCAGAGTGTGAGAAAATAATTGAAAACAGACAAAAAGAAAGAACAAAATCAAGAAATTAGCTTTGAACAAGAAAAAGACAAAACACCTTTTCCTCACAGGACGGTCCATAACTACTGCTGCTGCCATGAGTGTCACCAAATCATCCTATTTTTTGTTATTTTAATGACTTTCATTAGTTCTTCTATCATAATAAAACTCTCCCTTATATCATTAGTTTTGAGACAGCCTCTGCTCCAACCTTTTTTTTTTCCTTCGTAAGGGAGTGGATTGTATGATAGTTTTAGATTTCTGTTCGTTATGGGTCTCTTTCAGAGTCCAAGGTAAATTCTAACATTAGCAGCAGCAGTTTGGTTGGTAATTACTCACAAAACTACTAAAAATATGGGCTCCAGAAGGAGAAGATATACATTTTTCTTTGCTTAAAAGCCTATGCCCACCCCCCCGCCAGCTTCTAATATGGTCAAGTTGTTCTACTTTTTCAAAGCCTTGAAACAATTAATTATTTTCTCTTCAAAGTCTTCAACTATCCACCTAGACTCTTTAGTCTACTTATTGACCAAGCTATCTTTTCAGTATTAAATTTTTATAGGTGTCTCCCTTTGTGGTCTTTCCCTTTACAATATCTCTGATAGAACCTGATTTTAGTCTAGCGCAAAAGCTCAATAGAAATGAACAGATAACGGCTACCTGACCTTTAAAATACTTTTATTTTTTAACAGCTTTATTGACATACAATTCACATACCATACAACTAACCTATTTAAAGTGTACAATTTCATGTTTTTTAGTATATTAAAACAGAGTTCTACAACCATAACCACAATGAATTTTAGAATATTTTCATTATCTCAAAGGAACCCTGTACCCTTTAGCTATCATCTCACAATCTTCCCATCCCTCCCCTAGGCTTAGGCAACCACTTACTCTGTCTCTAGAAATTTTCTTATCCTGGATTTTTCATGTAAATGGAATCAGATAATATGTGGTCTTTTGTGACTGGCTTTTTTCACTTAGCATAATGTTTTCAAGCTTCCATCTTATAGCATGTATCAGCACTTCATTCATTGTTATAGCCAAATAATATTGCATTGTTTGGATATGCATCATTTTGTATATTCATTTGTTAGTTGATGGGCATTTGTGTGGTTTTCACCTTTTGACTATCATAAGTAATGCTGCTATGAACATTCATATACAAGTTTTTGTGTGGACATATGTTTTCATTTCTTTAGGGTTTATAACTAGGAGTGGAATTGCTGGGTCAAAATGGTAACTCTGGCATTTTGGGGAACACCCAGACTGTTTTCCAAGGTGTCAGCACTGTTTTACATTGAGTTGTATAGTTTTAGCTCTTACATTTAAGTACTTGATCCATTTGAGTTAGTTTTGTATATGGTTTAAGATAGGAGTCCAAATATATCTTTTTGTGTGTGGAGATCTAGTTGTCCTAGCACTATTGGTTGAAAAGACTATTTTTCCCCCATTGAGTGGTCTTGGTCACCCTTGTTGAAAATCAATTGACCATTGACACATGGGTTTACTTCTGTTACATTGCTAGCCATGTTAGAAAATATTATTTTACTTTCATTGAAATATTTTCATAAGTGGCTATAGGGTTAGCAGGGAGATCTATATAGTTGCTTTCCTGATTACTATAAGCCCCTCCCATGGCCTCACAGCAGGGACTGGTTCAAGTGGAACATCTTAAGATGAAAGATTGTGTTTTAGGGTGTAGAGAAGAGTCCTAAAGTCAAATCAAATTTATGACTTCGGGGGAGTCATAAATAGATTAAATTGCAGTCAGTAGTGATATAATGGATGAACTGGAGTACGTGCTGTAAGAGTCCTCCAACTAAGCTCCAGATGTTTGCTGACATGGAGGGATACAGTTCAATGTACTAGCCAGTTAAAACATAATTGAGAACCCTTCTTGGCACATGGGATGCCTTCCTCTGATGATTGACCATATTGCATTAGTACCTCTCTCCCATTCTTTCGCCTTCCTATTTTGTCCTGTTCTGCATTCTTTCTAAGCAAATAATGTACCTCTTCTTGGCTTTAACCATTAGTTTCTCTCTGCTTTACTGTCACTGAAAGATTATAAAATAAAAGGAGTCAAATCCAGACCAAAAACAAACCAGATAAAATGGCACAGAGATCAGTAATATAAATCACAGCAGCGATAAATGCTTTTATCCTTAAGTCCCAAATAACATTTACTTTTGGTCAAGGGTAGATGGCAAGAATTGTTAGAAATTGAATACATTTTTAGAACCAATTGTCATGATATAATTTAACATATTCTTAACTTGTCGTGGATGAAGTAAACTAAAATTAAATGGAGAGTTAAAAAAAAAAAGAAATGACATATTTTAAGGATCTATGGAAGATCTGCAAAGGTAGATCATACACTGGAGCACTTTTTAGAACTGAGTTCTGAGTGGTAGGCTCTGAGAGGGAGAGAAAGAGGTGAGGATGAGGGTTTAGGTAGGTAGGGGCACTTCAAGCAAAGCAGCTTTGCTTTTTTACATGTTTTGTATAGTTTCTATGGTGGAGTCCTTCATAAAATCTATTTTGAGATAATTGAATGGTTTATACTGCTAAAAATAAATAGATTGGTAAATAAATAACTGGATTGGTTACCACTATATTAGACCATAAAGGACACCACATTATTATATTCAGTTCAATAAAACTAGAACTAAACAAAAAAGTTTAAAATAAAATACCCACTACTCAATTTCTCCCAAATAAAAATAAGATTAAAGAGAATATAAGAAGTTATAATTATAACCTGCTTTGAAAAGAAATGAAAACACTGTGTATCAAAGCTGTCTGTTACAGGGCTTTCCTGGTGGTGCAGTGGTTGAGAGTCCGCCTGCCGATGCGGGGTACACGGGTTCGTGTCTCGGTCCGGGAGGATCCCACGTGCCGCGGAGCGGCTGGGCCCGTGAGCCATGGCCGCTGAGCCTGCGCGTCCGGAGCCTGTGCTCCGCAACGGGAGAGGCCACAACAGTGAGAGGCCTGCGTACAGGAAACAAACAAACAAACAAACAACTATCTGTTACAGCTAGGACAATAAGGAAAGGCAACTTTTCACATGCTGGTTCCGAATCTGATCCACAGAACACAGAAAATTATTTGAATGCCTATTTTCTAAATTCTTCCAAGATGTAGTACATACAGGTACTATCCTAAGATGCATTGACGAGAAGTTAGTTTATTGCATACAGTGGATCCGTAGGGCATTCGAACTTAATTCTCTTAGCAAACCCTGGTTGAACAAGGCAGGCATGCCTTGTTATTAAAATGATAATCTCCGGGCTTCCCTGGTGGCGCAGTGGTTGAGAGTCCGTCTGCTGCTGCAGAGGACACGGGTTCGTGCCCCGGTCCGGGAAGATCCCACATGCCATGGAGCAGCTGGGCACGTGAGCCATGGCCGCTGAGCCTGCGGGTCCGGAGCCTGTGTTCCGCAACGGGAGAGGCCACAACAGTGAGAGGCCCGCGTACCGCAAAAAAAAAAAATAATAAAATAAATAATAATAATAATCTCCGGTGTTGATGAGGATATGAATAGTTGACAATTCTCATATGCTGCTGGTGGGAGTATGAACTGCAACTGCTTATCCAGAAAGCAGTTTGTTAATCTGTGTTTAAAACCGTAAATAAATTAAAATCTTACACTCTGGCTGATAAGATCACTTTTTACAGTTGATAGCAAGGAAAGAGATTTGTACAAGTATTTGTTCACAGAGACCTCATAACATAGTTTTTACAGCTTTGTTATGGAAATTTCCTATTATACAGAAAAGTAGAGATGAGCTTTGTCTTAGTCTGTTCAGGGTGCTATAACAAAAAACTACAGGCTGGGTGGCTTATAAACAAAAGAAATTGATTTCTCACAGTTCTGGAGGCTGGGAAGTCCAAGGTCAAAGTGCCAGCCGATTCAGTATCTGATGAGGGCTCTCTTCCTGATTCATAGACTGCAGTCCTTTCTTTGTGAAATCCTCACCTGGTGGAATGCAGGAGTGATCTCTCTGGGATTTCTTTTATAAAGACACTAACCCCATTCATGAGGATTCTACCCTCATAACCTAACTACCTCCCAAAGTCCCCATCTGCAAATTCCATCACACAGGTTCAGTTTGTTTCCATTTTAAAAGACTTTTTTTTTTTTTTCTTATTTTCGCCTCTTTTTGACTTATTAAATTTTCTAATTTTATAAATTGTTTACCTGGTCCTAGAGTCAAAATAAAGCAAGGTAGAATCCTACAAAACTAATCTGTGTTTTCCCTCTTCATATACATAATCATTTCTCTTCACTTTTTGGGTTCTATTTTCATGCTTTTTGAAATCATAGGTGACTACATACAGTCATCCTTCAGTCTTTGGTGGATTGGTTCTGGGACCTCCCCCACCTGCAAATACCAAAATCTGAGGATGCTCAAATTCCTTATATAAAATGATGTAGTATTGCATATAACTTATGCACATCCTCCTGTATTCTTTAAATCATCTCTATATTACTTATAATACTTAATACCACGTAAATGCTATGTAAATAGTTGTAAATACAAAGTAAATGCTATGTAAATATATGGCAGTACATAGTCAAGTTTTGCTTTTTGGAACTTTCTGAAATTTTTCCCCTAATATTTTTGATTCATGTTTGGTTGAATCTGTGGATATGGGACTCTCTGATATGGAGGGCCAACTGTATATTCATTTACCACCCCCTTTCTTTCATAAAAGTATCATAATATAGATACTATTCCTATAATAAAGACACGTAGTTAATTCTATTTAAAGTCACTTTTGCCACACTTTTTTTTTTTTTGGTCATGGAGAACGTTTCTTCTATGCATGCCTTTAAGAACAGTTTAGTGAGTGAAACTCTGGGTTATTTAATTTGTTCCCTAATTTCCAGAAAGCTGCATATCATAGGACTGAGCATATTGTTCTTTAAAACGATATTAGCATCCCATTCGTTCTGAAGTTAGTGGCATTCTGACATACTCTAGATTTTGTTCTTGAAAACCACAGCTCTCCTAAACTAATATATTTTCAGAGCAGTTTTCCCTAAGAAGTAATGCTGGAGGTCTTAAGGTTATTTCCAGGGTACTATCTTCCAGCAGAAATTTGATGATTCTCAAGTAACCATCTGAGGAGAAGAATTATCTGGAGGGGAGAAAGAGAAGGTGATCAAAAAGCACAGGGTTATGTCAGGACTGCTGTTCTCCACCTCCAAAAATTGTGTGGTCCTTCCATAATTCTGGGTAAGGGCAATGCCATAGGAGGTTCCTGTTCTGGATCTTATGACTTCTTGGAAACAGACTGGATGCTTCCTTGACATGAGAGAAGTCCCCAAACTTCCATCATGACAAGCCAACTTTGCATTATAAATCTATGTAAACTCTGAATAATATGAAGCTTGAAACAATTAAACAACATTGTACGATGAGGTAGGGTGTTTACTTGTTTTAAGGAGGTGATATTCCAAATATTTAATAACTTATGATGTAAGGGATATCGACTCAGATAGGAGGTGACTGACATCTGCCATATAGACCAGTACTGGTCTTGTATTAGATCTGATATTAGATCTGCCACATCCAACAGGAACCTTACTTCACTAGCTCAGTGAAGCCTGCTTATGGCAGGGGTTGACCCAAGTACAGACCACATTCTTCAGCACATTGGCATCTTCATCAAAGGTGTGGTTGTACATAGTAAGTTGGGACCATTTCAACCATGCTTAAGGAATATATATATTAAACTCAGAAACGCTACAGAAATGAGGTGGCTAAGTCCTGATGAAGAGAAATACTTTACTGTGAGTTAAAGAGTTTGGGAATATTTGAAGGAGGCTGACATTTAAGAATTTTATGTGAGGATTATTACATTAGAAAAAGAAAGGTTGTTGGGCTTGAGATAATACAGAGTCTGTGTGCCTGATGCAGTGACTTTAGTTAACGTTTGATTGCCTGTGCCGAATGTGTGTTTGCAGTTCACGTTAAACTGTGCATCACACATCGTTTCTTTTCCATATCTCGATTTAAATTTGTCTGCTGGTTTTGAGTCTATGGAAAAATAGAATCTTTTGCATTATAAAATATGATGATGAATTTCAGCCTGTTAGTAATAAAATACTTATTTAAATGTTTGCTTTTAAACTGTGTCAGGTTATTCAAACTTGATAATCATTGAAAGTCTTAGAAAATGTTTTAATAAAAGAATTTATGCAAGCAGGAGACATGTTCTTAAAACACCAAGACTAGAATAATAAGCACACATTGCTTTAGGGGTACCTCATCCTTGAGCCTAGCAATGTCTAGGTTATGGCAGGAAGTGACACACAGAAAGGAAGATGAGTTAAAATGTTAACACTTAAAAATTTTAATGTTACTTTTCTAGGTAGAAGCCTTCAAATTTATATTCATTTTTTGATCAAAGTGGCCTGTACTTTTTAACCATGCAATCTATTAGTGAGAATATTATAAGAAACATTTTCTGTAGACACTTATAGCAGTATATTGAATATTGATCTTAATATATGTTATCTTTTAATGTTCAAATTCTAAATTTTTGTTTCCTCACACTGACACATTCAGATTCCTTAATATATCAGGTCTGTTCTGTAACCTTCATCTCACTGGTCATCCTTCTGAGCTTTACAACCCTAGTGAATCCCAAATTCTAAATCCTAAATTTCATGTGAGTAATATTTGCCTTGAGGGATTATTAGTGAAAATTTATATTTCAGAATTTCCTTGAGCTACTGACTTAGAACATTATTTGGTAATCTATAAATCTAATCTAATCTAGAACATCACTCACAAAGCTATGAGCAGAGAACACCTGAAGTCAGCCGTCGAGCCAGGAAGTTGATTCTCAACGTGGTCCCTCAGCAAGCAGCAACATCACGTAGAGACTCGTTAGACATGCAGATTATTAGGCCATATTTCAGATATATTGAATCAAAAAACTCTGAGGGTGGAGCCCAACAGTCTGTTTTAATCAGCCCAATCTGCTTTAACAAGTGATTCTGATGTGAACTAAAACTTGAGAATCACCGAACTACAGAACTCCCAATATGTAGTTCTGTGTGTGACAGAGAAACAAATAATTGTCGCAGGTGGTGATAGGATATTTTTGGTCCTGTCCTGAGGCCTACATAGAGATACAAACTATTTGCATTAAGTGCTTAATTAAAATTAATTCTATCTTGTAGATTCAGGATATAAAGTCATGGAGGATTAAAATGAAAAATGAGTAATCTGGCTCTAAAAGTAAGCACTTTAGATGTATCTAATATACCTTAGAACCATTTATCATTATTAATATTACTTTACTTTCAGTTATTTTCAGGAATAAAGTCTCTTGACACTTAAGACTTAAATATCTGGGCTTCCCTGGTGGCGCAGTGGTTGAGAGTCCGCTTGCCGATGCAGGGGACGCGGGTTCATGCCCCGGTCCGGGAAGATCCCACATGCCGCAGAGCAGCTGGGCCCGTGAGCCATGGCCGCTGAGCCTGTGTGTCTGGAGCCTGTGCTCCGCCATGGGAGAGGCCACAACAGTGAGAGGTCTGCGTACCACAACAAAAAAAAAAAAAAAAAAAAAAAAAAAATTTCCCCCAAATGTATCTTTCATCTCTTATTATTTTGCCTTCTGTGTTTTTCTAAAAATAATTCCATTTAAAAACAAAACATTCACTTTTGTTTAATACTTTTACACCAATCATTGGATGTTTAATTTTTATTTACTTATTTTTAATTGTGTACTTCCACAATTAGTTCCCACAGTCATACCTAAATATACCTTAATGGTAGTTCCTTCTTTCTTAACTAAGGACTTAAGTTTATGAGAACAGATCCAAATCCAATGATTTTTCTGACTATTCTGTTCCTGGACCTTAGATATCTGTATCCTGTAGAATAAAGCTCATCTTATTAGCTATTTTTAGAAAACAATTTTAGGGATAAACTGGTTTTATTAGAATAAAATCTTTCATATGCCTGCAGTACAGTAGAAGTGGTTAGTTTGGTTGGTGCCCATCTTTCAAACGGAAAGAAGCAATAGTATTTAATAAAGGAGGAAGAGTAAGGAAAATTCAGGGCTGAACACTGATTGGAGAAGGAATCAAGGAGATAAAAGACTAGTGGTGGTGCGGCTGAAGAGGGATTTATTTGGGAGACAGCTGTCCAATGCAAAAATCTCAAGTTGTTTGATGTATGTACACCCCTTGCAAACCTTCCCCTCTCTCTCCCTTATGAAACCTTTATTATATTCTGCATTGCTTATGATGGTTGGTAGATGGATTTTCTTTGGGAGCATATGTGAAGATGTTCCAAATTTTTCTTTGAAGATTAGAGTTCAGCAAGAAAAATGTACGTGTAGTAGAAGTTAACACCAGGATTTCCATGAAGAGGAGGTGTGCTAATGAAATGAAGCTCTTGAAAATGATAGAAAAAACATTTTTTACAGTGTAGGATTAGAAATAATCAGCATGTGTGTTAGTGTCTCTAAGACACTATGAAAGGAGAAATGTGATTCAGTAAAAATATTTTTCTTTATAGAAATATTAAAACATTACCTGTTTAAACAGATCTTAAAACTCAAGTGACTGCAAGCTGAAGAACTATTTCAACTGATATTCAAAAACTAATATTCAAAACCACATTTATTTTTACATTATTTAAAACAGCTTTTAAGTAAATCTGCATAAGAAAATTTCCCATATAATTGAAGTTTCACTTTCAAAGTAACAGTCTTATTTATAGTTGAATGTTTAGAGGAGCCTATATTATATATTTTACTCTTCGTTTTGGTGTACTGTTACTCAGTTTCACCTTTTCTGGTTGAAATCTGAATGTCATTCTGAACCCTAATTTTCAGTTTGGCATAGAGCAGGGCCTACATTAACCAGTCAGTATATATTTAATGAATGAATGAATGAATGAACTAATGAACTGTACCCTTTATTTTCAAATCTAACTAACCAGGAAAAGATATGCTGCTTGTCTTAATTTTATTGTCTTAAATGATTAGCTTAAAAAGAAATTCAGTAAATGTATAAAGTGTTACACTACCTAGATTCTCATATTTCAAGCTTTTTTCCTTCTCTCTAATTATGCCCTAAATTCTTTGCTTTGGTAAAGGAATGTCACATCATAAACAGGTGAGATGTATTTGATGTTTTAGGGGCAGGAGAATATAGTAACACAGAGCTTGTTGAGCTGTTCCTGAAGATAAAACCGCCTTTAGATATTTTCAGATTGTCTTCTGATGGGGAGTAGAAAAATGTTTAGAAGGACCTTTATTTACCTGTTGTTTCTTACCCCCACTCTACCCATGACATTCAGACTGGCTGAGAGTGAAAAACCTTAAGGCTAATGTGGTGAAAGTATTGGTGTCTGAAAGAAGAAGTCATAGCATAAAACAAGCTTCTTGGTGTTTTTCTTATCTCCTTAATTGAGAATCTAATTTCATAGCACTATAGTGCATAGCATCACAGGGGCTTAAGTTTTTTTTAAACAGTGAAATATTTTAGGCATAAACAAATAGGGGAAAATGTAATAAGCATCTCTGTGTACACCACCTACCTTAAAAAATAAAACATTACAGATATTATTAAAACTTCCTGTGTTCCCTTTCCTCTACCCAGTGGAAATCACAATAGAATTTGATGTTTGTCATTCTTATTTTTCAATTGATTTTTTTACTACATATGTATGTTTCAATGTTATATAATACTGTTTTGCATATTTTTTGAACTTTACATTAATGGTATTTCTATACACCTTTAAAATGAACTTTAATGTTTTACCTATTCCTATATATTGAATATTTAATCCAATCAGTTTATATCATTATATATATAGCATTATATAACATCCTGTTTAATTACACCATGATGTATTTACCCATTTTGTGGCTGATTTAACTGTCAGTGGCTTCCATTTTTTGCTATTGCAAGCGATCCTTCAGTGAACATCTTTGAATATTTTCTTGTGACCATTTGTGAGAATTTCCCTAGGGTACTACCTAGGAGTAGGATTGTTAGACCCCAGAGTTAACATAGCTTCAACTTTGCTATGTAATGCCAAATTGTTTTACCGGTTTGTACCCTCAGCTGCAGTGTTATTTTGTATCCTTGCTGACTACTTGATATTTTCAAACTTTTAATTTTTGCTAATCCAGTGGGTGGGAAATGACATCTCAATGTTGTTTTAATCTGTGTTTCCTTAATTATGAGTGAGCTTGAGCATCATTATGTATGTTTATTGACCATTCATATGTCCTCCCCTGAATATCTTTGTTGATTTTTCTATTGGTCTGTATTTTTTTTCTCATTGATTTATAGATCTTGATATATTTTGGATGCTCTTTCTTGGTATGTTCATTACAAATGTATTCTCCTAGTTGGTAGCTTGTCTTTGTCTATCTACCTATCTATGTATGAAGATAAGTCTATAATTTTTGTAGTCAAATTTATCAGGCTTTTCCTTAAGGTTTTGTATGTACGTGTATGTGTGTGTATATGTATGTATTTTGTCTAAAAAACACTTTTAAACCCAAGATCATAAACATCTTTAACTATTTTCTTCTAAGCATTTTATCATTTTGTCTATCATATTTAAACATTAATCTATGTTCAAATGATTCTTCAGTAATATTATTGGTAGAGATCCATTTCTTTTTTTTCTTTTTTCTTTATTTTTTTGCGGTACGCGGGCCTCTCACTGTTGTGGCCTCTTCCGTTGCGGAGCACAGGCTCCGGACGCGCAGGCTCAGCGGCCGTGGCTCACGGGCCCAGCCGCTCCACGGCATGTGATATCTTCCTGGACGGGGGCACGAACCCGTGTTCCCTGCATCGGCAGGCGGACTCTCAACCACTGCGCCACCAGGGAAGCCCTATTTTTAATGCCACCTCTATTACATGTTAAATTTCTATGTGTCCATTTTGGCTTTCTTTAAGCATCTGCAGTCCACCTCTCCTTTGCCTCTTGTAGTTTATAACCTTCTACCTTTCTTGCTTGAGGCGTTTCTTTAGATTTTAACTCAGTTCTATCACATACGTGTGGATTTGGGTAATATGATTTTAATAATTTTTCACCATTTTTTTCTACCATAACATGTATTTTATCTAGTTGCCTAGAATGCATTTCTATTTTATTCATATTATCTCCCTTTGTTGATGGTGTTTCTTAAAAAAGGACCCATCATTCTATTTATTGATAGAAGTAATAGAGTTGAAAGTACAATGGAAAATGTGTTTGTAATCTTTAATCTTTAAAGTTTGCAAAAGGCAAACTTTCAAATATGTTTTTTAAAAAATAAGTTAAGCATAGCCTGCTTTTTCTAAATGACGAGTATTTTGTTTAGTACCTTAGAAAACAATGTTTTTTAGGCAACTTGATTCTGTATAAGTAGGCAATATATTATACTTTGATTGAAATTTATTGAGTATTAGTCCTATAATGCTATTGTTAATTGATCATCTTTATTTTTTCAGATGATTGGAATCCATTTGCATACCCATATAAAAGACTGGATTTTGGAAAATGGGAGCTGTATATCCCACCAAAGCAGAATAGATCTGTCCTAGTACCTCATGGATCCAAATTAAAGGTACTTTCCTCCCTCCTGTTTTCATTTGAACTTACTATTTTCTTTTTGTCCTGTTTGAAAAGTTTGACTTAAACTATTATAAACTATTAAAATGTAAACTGGTGCATGATAATTATGGGAGAAACAGTGTAAATTTTTAAATAGAGGAAAATTTAAGAGAAGTCATCACAAATTGAAATATGTTAGACTGGAATTGGTTGGTAAGGTACTGAACTTACTTGTTGTATTATTATCAACTTTGGAAACCTTATAGAAGGATCACTGAATAACTGCAAAAGTTTAGTCTGGAAAACAGAAAGTTTGATTAAAAAAAAAAATGAAACCTGTCTTCAAGTCAGCCGGGCAGAGAATTTTTACCTGTAGAGACAGACTTGATGCAATTGACTTTGTGATGAGCCACATAAATGTGGGAGGCTGTGTTGGAGACCTGTGCCTTTTGGGGATACGATTTTCTTGATCTCTTTCTGCTCTTTGATATCAGGGCTGTTGCTTCTCCTGTTCTCCTTGGATTAGCCTAGAGGCCTGCCTGTCCTCTACTTCCCCTCTGCTTTGGCTGACCATGCAGCTCTGCATTTAGGGTGTGCAGAGCCAACACAGCTGCCCTCTTCTGTCTCCTCAAGGGAGGCTTGAAGGATGGGTCCCAAAGTCTGGATTACCTGTCACAGATTTGATTACATAAGAGGCGATCTAAATCCTTTAACATTTACTTGATTTTGGCCCATGCTCTTATAATTATAAATATTTCCA